>NW_026693154.1:0-33591 GCF_021218885.2 Marmota monax
GGCTGTGTTTCCCCTAGGGAGCCTTCAGGGCGCAGAGGCCAGCCCATTGCAGTGCTCTGCGATCCAGGGGAGTAGATGCTCCAGGGAGGGACCTGGAGCCAAGCAGGGCCAAAGGAGGGCCCTGGGTGTGGAAAGGCTGCCAGCGCCAGCATGAAGCTGGGTGGCTGGGTGGGAGGGGTCCCGGGACCCATTGGAGGAGCCCAGGCTAGGGAGCCACGCGACCTAGGCCAAGGAGCAGGGAGAGAGTAAAGGGGAAAGAGGGAAGGGGAGGAAGGGGCGGCGCGAGGAGGAGGAGGAGGAGGAGGAGGAGGAGGAAAGAGTGGGGTGGGGTGGGCTGGAGGCGGCTGGGGCGCGAGGGGCACCGAGGGGAGCGCGCGCGGTAGGGGGCCCAAGCAAGGGGCCCCCGGTTTGACCCGACGAGGCGGAGCGACGCCACCCGACGCCACGGGACGCCACGCGACACGACGACGAACACGCGCTCAGGGGCCCAGCCCAGGAGCCAGGCCCCAGGACTGGAGCTTAAAGCTCCGTGGTTAGGGAGGGCTGGCTTGGCTTAGGGGCAGCACGCAAGGCGAGAGGGCAGGGGAGGGAAGGGAGGGGATGGCGCAGGCCAAGGTCAGCGCAGCGCCCACGTCCACTGCCAGGTGTCAGGGTTCGGGCAGCCAAGGGGGCCCAGGCGAGGGGCAGGGCTGTGTTTCCCCTAGGGAGCCTTCAGGGCGCAGAGGCCAGCCCATTGCAGTGCTCTGCGATCCAGGGGAGTAGATGCTCCAGGGAGGGACCTGGAGCCAAGCAGGGCCAAAGGAGGGCCCTGGGTGTGGAAAGGCTGCCAGCGCCAGCATGAAGCTGGGTGGCTGGGTGGGAGGGGTCCCGGGACCCATTGGAGGAGCCCAGGCTAGGGAGCCACGCGACCTAGGCCAAGGAGCAGGGAGAGAGTAAAGGGGAAAGAGGGAAGGGGAGGAAGGGGCGGCGCGAGGAGGAGGAGGAGGAGGAGGAGGAGGAGGAAAGAGTGGGGTGGGGTGGGCTGGAGGCGGCTGGGGCGCGAGGGGCACCGAGGGGAGCGCGCGCGGTAGGGGGCCCAAGCAAGGGGCCCCCGGTTTGACCCGACGAGGCGGAGCGACGCCACCCGACGCCACGGGACGCCACGCGACACGACGACGAACACGCGCTCAGGGGCCCAGCCCAGGAGCCAGGCCCCAGGACTGGAGCTTAAAGCTCCGTGGTTAGGGAGGGCTGGCTTGGCTTAGGGGCAGCACGCAAGGCGAGAGGGCAGGGGAGGGAAGGGAGGGGATGGCGCAGGCCAAGGTCAGCGCAGCGCCCACGTCCACTGCCAGGTGTCAGGGTTCGGGCAGCCAAGGGGGCCCAGGCGAGGGGCAGGGCTGTGTTTCCCCTAGGGAGCCTTCAGGGCGCAGAGGCCAGCCCATTGCAGTGCTCTGCGATCCAGGGGAGTAGATGCTCCAGGGAGGGACCTGGAGCCAAGCAGGGCCAAAGGAGGGCCCTGGGTGTGGAAAGGCTGCCAGCGCCAGCATGAAGCTGGGTGGCTGGGTGGGAGGGGTCCCGGGACCCATTGGAGGAGCCCAGGCTAGGGAGCCACGCGACCTAGGCCAAGGAGCAGGGAGAGAGTAAAGGGGAAAGAGGGAAGGGGAGGAAGGGGCGGCGCGAGGAGGAGGAGGAGGAGGAGGAGGAGGAGGAAAGAGTGGGGTGGGGTGGGCTGGAGGCGGCTGGGGCGCGAGGGGCACCGAGGGGAGCGCGCGCGGTAGGGGGCCCAAGCAAGGGGCCCCCGGTTTGACCCGACGAGGCGGAGCGACGCCACCCGACGCCACGGGACGCCACGCGACACGACGACGAACACGCGCTCAGGGGCCCAGCCCAGGAGCCAGGCCCCAGGACTGGAGCTTAAAGCTCCGTGGTTAGGGAGGGCTGGCTTGGCTTAGGGGCAGCACGCAAGGCGAGAGGGCAGGGGAGGGAAGGGAGGGGATGGCGCAGGCCAAGGTCAGCGCAGCGCCCACGTCCACTGCCAGGTGTCAGGGTTCGGGCAGCCAAGGGGGCCCAGGCGAGGGGCAGGGCTGTGTTTCCCCTAGGGAGCCTTCAGGGCGCAGAGGCCAGCCCATTGCAGTGCTCTGCGATCCAGGGGAGTAGATGCTCCAGGGAGGGACCTGGAGCCAAGCAGGGCCAAAGGAGGGCCCTGGGTGTGGAAAGGCTGCCAGCGCCAGCATGAAGCTGGGTGGCTGGGTGGGAGGGGTCCCGGGACCCATTGGAGGAGCCCAGGCTAGGGAGCCACGCGACCTAGGCCAAGGAGCAGGGAGAGAGTAAAGGGGAAAGAGGGAAGGGGAGGAAGGGGCGGCGCGAGGAGGAGGAGGAGGAGGAGGAGGAGGAGGAAAGAGTGGGGTGGGGTGGGCTGGAGGCGGCTGGGGCGCGAGGGGCACCGAGGGGAGCGCGCGCGGTAGGGGGCCCAAGCAAGGGGCCCCCGGTTTGACCCGACGAGGCGGAGCGACGCCACCCGACGCCACGGGACGCCACGCGACACGACGACGAACACGCGCTCAGGGGCCCAGCCCAGGAGCCAGGCCCCAGGACTGGAGCTTAAAGCTCCGTGGTTAGGGAGGGCTGGCTTGGCTTAGGGGCAGCACGCAAGGCGAGAGGGCAGGGGAGGGAAGGGAGGGGATGGCGCAGGCCAAGGTCAGCGCAGCGCCCACGTCCACTGCCAGGTGTCAGGGTTCGGGCAGCCAAGGGGGCCCAGGCGAGGGGCAGGGCTGTGTTTCCCCTAGGGAGCCTTCAGGGCGCAGAGGCCAGCCCATTGCAGTGCTCTGCGATCCAGGGGAGTAGATGCTCCAGGGAGGGACCTGGAGCCAAGCAGGGCCAAAGGAGGGCCCTGGGTGTGGAAAGGCTGCCAGCGCCAGCATGAAGCTGGGTGGCTGGGTGGGAGGGGTCCCGGGACCCATTGGAGGAGCCCAGGCTAGGGAGCCACGCGACCTAGGCCAAGGAGCAGGGAGAGAGTAAAGGGGAAAGAGGGAAGGGGAGGAAGGGGCGGCGCGAGGAGGAGGAGGAGGAGGAGGAGGAGGAGGAAAGAGTGGGGTGGGGTGGGCTGGAGGCGGCTGGGGCGCGAGGGGCACCGAGGGGAGCGCGCGCGGTAGGGGGCCCAAGCAAGGGGCCCCCGGTTTGACCCGACGAGGCGGAGCGACGCCACCCGACGCCACGGGACGCCACGCGACACGACGACGAACACGCGCTCAGGGGCCCAGCCCAGGAGCCAGGCCCCAGGACTGGAGCTTAAAGCTCCGTGGTTAGGGAGGGCTGGCTTGGCTTAGGGGCAGCACGCAAGGCGAGAGGGCAGGGGAGGGAAGGGAGGGGATGGCGCAGGCCAAGGTCAGCGCAGCGCCCACGTCCACTGCCAGGTGTCAGGGTTCGGGCAGCCAAGGGGGCCCAGGCGAGGGGCAGGGCTGTGTTTCCCCTAGGGAGCCTTCAGGGCGCAGAGGCCAGCCCATTGCAGTGCTCTGCGATCCAGGGGAGTAGATGCTCCAGGGAGGGACCTGGAGCCAAGCAGGGCCAAAGGAGGGCCCTGGGTGTGGAAAGGCTGCCAGCGCCAGCATGAAGCTGGGTGGCTGGGTGGGAGGGGTCCCGGGACCCATTGGAGGAGCCCAGGCTAGGGAGCCACGCGACCTAGGCCAAGGAGCAGGGAGAGAGAAAGGGGGAAAGAGGGAAGGGGAGGAAGGGGCGGCGCGAGGAGGAGGAGGAGGAGGAGGAGGAGGAGGAGGAGGAAAGAGTGGGGTGGGGTGGGCTGGAGGCGGCTGGGGCGCGAGGGGCACCGAGGGGAGCGCGCGCGGTAGGGGGCCCAAGCAAGGGGCCCCCGGTTTGACCCGACGAGGCGGAGCGACGCCACCCGACGCCACGGGACGCCACGCGACACGACGACGAACACGCGCTCAGGGGCCCAGCCCAGGAGCCAGGCCCCAGGACTGGAGCTTAAAGCTCCGTGGTTAGGGAGGGCTGGCTTGGCTTAGGGGCAGCACGCAAGGCGAGAGGGCAGGGGAGGGAAGGGAGGGGATGGCGCAGGCCAAGGTCAGCGCAGCGCCCACGTCCACTGCCAGGTGTCAGGGTTCGGGCAGCCAAGGGGGCCCAGGCGAGGGGCAGGGCTGTGTTTCCCCTAGGGAGCCTTCAGGGCGCAGAGGCCAGCCCATTGCAGTGCTCTGCGATCCAGGGGAGTAGATGCTCCAGGGAGGGACCTGGAGCCAAGCAGGGCCAAAGGAGGGCCCTGGGTGTGGAAAGGCTGCCAGCGCCAGCATGAAGCTGGGTGGCTGGGTGGGAGGGGTCCCGGGACCCATTGGAGGAGCCCAGGCTAGGGAGCCACGCGACCTAGGCCAAGGAGCAGGGAGAGAGTAAAGGGGAAAGAGGGAAGGGGAGGAAGGGGCGGCGCGAGGAGGAGGAGGAGGAGGAGGAGGAGGAGGAGGAAAGAGTGGGGTGGGGTGGGCTGGAGGCGGCTGGGGCGCGAGGGGCACCGAGGGGAGCGCGCGCGGTAGGGGGCCCAAGCAAGGGGCCCCCGGTTTGACCCGACGAGGCGGAGCGACGCCACCCGACGCCACGGGACGCCACGCGACAGGAAGACGAACACGCGCTCAGGGGCCCAGCCCAGGAGCCAGGCCCCAGGACTGGAGCTTAAAGCTCCGTGGTTAGGGAGGGCTGGCTTGGCTTAGGGGCAGCACGCAAGGCGAGAGGGCAGGGGAGGGAAGGGAGGGGATGGCGCAGGCCAAGGTCAGCGCAGCGCCCACGTCCACTGCCAGGTGTCAGGGTTCGGGCAGCCAAGGGGGCCCAGGCGAGGGGCAGGGCTGTGTTTCCCCTAGGGAGCCTTCAGGGCGCAGAGGCCAGCCCATTGCAGTGCTCTGCGATCCAGGGGAGTAGATGCTCCAGGGAGGGACCTGGAGCCAAGCAGGGCCAAAGGAGGGCCCTGGGTGTGGAAAGGCTGCCAGCGCCAGCATGAAGCTGGGTGGCTGGGTGGGAGGGGTCCCGGGACCCATTGGAGGAGCCCAGGCTAGGGAGCCATGCGACCTAGGCCAAGGAGCAGGGAGAGAGTAAAGGGGAAAGAGGGAATGGGAGGAAGGGGGGAGCTAGGAGGAGGAAAGTGTGGAGTGTGATGGTGGTGCCTGGGGCATGAGGTGCCCCACCAAAGGAGTGCCCTGTTTGGGGAAAGGCTGCCAGAGCCAGCCTGAAGCTGTGTGTCTCTTTCGTAGGGGACCCGGGAGTGTTGGAGGAGCCCAGGCTGGGGACATTCATGGGGTGCGGTGGGTCCGGGCAGTGCAGGGATCCCACAGCACCAGGGCAACAATGGGGAGGCCCAACAGGGGCCACCAGCAAGGGGCCTGTGATCCAGAGATGGGGAGAGGTCCAGGGTCCTGGAGATGACCGGACTGGGGCTCCAGCAAGGAGCCAGGCCTAGGCCTGGAGAGCCACGTGCCAGGGCCCCCATCAGGCCCAGCGGAGGGGAGGAAGGGAGTGGAGAGAGGGGAGCATGTGGCGTAGGGGGGAGGAAGGCTCAAGGCCCGGTCCACTGCTGGCTGCTTTGGGTCCTGGAGCATGGTCAGAGGTCTGGGAAAGAGGATGTGGTAATGGTCCCAACTAAGGTGCCCATGCACTGTCCCAGGACTATGTAGCTTGTTTTGTCAGTCACATTCACTTGACTGGACAACAGAGATAAGTGTCCCTTACAAGGGGACAAGTATATAGAATAAGTGGAACATGTAAGTTTTGGCGCAGTGGGCCTAAGGAAAGGGTCTTGTCACCTAGACAAGGATGGGAATCTATGGCCATCAAAGTTGTACACAATGCCATCGTAATTTTGTGAGGCCAAGTTTTTAAGACCAGGAAGTAAACATGTGGGAATGGGATAATGGCACAGGACTGGTGCAGGGAATGTGACAAAGGAATTTAAAAAGGGTCCAAACAAGAAATCTAGGCATCAAGTGTAAGGAGCCAGTAACACACACAAGGAAGAGATGCTGGGCATGGGGGGTGGGGGGCTTATGGAGTATCTATCTGCAGCTTCCCCCAAAAAAGGCCACAAATCTTGCATTGTCCAGCCATATCCCCATATCCAGTGCCCACACTGGCACTGTTCAGCTGGATCTTATTTCCTGCACACATACCTACTGTGTACCTATGGCCTTTCCTCATAACCCTGTTTCTCACACTTGCACGGTAGAGCTGAGAGGCCTGATTGCCTGTGATGTTTCCAGCTCTGCTGCTGTGTCCATTGTTCAGCCCCAGGTGTGACAGTATCCCAGCAGTCCCATGAAAATCCAATCTCAGGAAACCAAAAGTTCTAGGCAACCCCCTACCCCGACCCCACCCAACCAGTATATGAAGGAAGGAGACTTACCATCTGAATCAGGGACATCTGGCTTAGCCACCAGTATAGCCCCTCAGTCTGGAAAGGGCTTCTTCCTCTTCATTTCAGTCACATGATTCTCACACATCACGTACTGGCTAGGAATGGGTCAAACTGGCCCTTCCTGGAAGTCTGACATGGGAGACTTCCAGGAGCCAGTCTTCTCCTCAAACCTCAGTTTGTTTGTGTGAAAATCATTCAAACCCATAAAAAATACTGAACTGTTAACAAAAGGTTTACCTCTGTGGTCCCATTTACACTCACATATGACATAACATTTCACTCAATGAAGATCAGTTTATAAGTTGGTCCCATCAGACTGGATAGCCTAGTGATGTAGTCATCTTACTTTATGTGGGTACATACTCTGATGTTTGCATATGGACAAAATTACCTCAGGATGCATTTGTCAGAAAACATTCCATCATAGAGCAATACCTTAAGTGTATGCCTGTGAACAAGCATCATTTTGTTCCTTTATATAAATTACTCTTACTTATATGCCTTACAATTAAAATTGTCTATTGTGCTCCAAACAGAGGCTCAGATAGAAAAGCTGCCTAAAATTTTACAGCCTGTTGCCTAAAGCTAGGAGTGTCAATCAGTGATTGCTTCCCTAGCTTGTACCAGGCCCTGGTTTTTAATCACAAGAACAAAACAAGTCCTAGAGCCTTAGTCTTCTAATTCCACCAACAATATGGGGCCACCAATCCAGAACAAATTCAAGTGAATTTGCTCTTTCTCATCTCAGATATGTATTGCTCTATGGTGAACATGTCAATACTGTGTTGACTTCATAGGATCAATTCCCCTGCTATAACCCTGCCCCTAATAACCAAATTCCCTCATGTCTACTCTTTATTGAGTCTGGGTTTCTTCTGACACTCTAGACACTTGGACAATACAAAGTCATGCAACAAATTACATCATGAAACTCAGTTATAACAACTACATTATGCTAACATAGAACCAATAATAGAATCTGTTACTGTTTTTAATCTGGAAAGCCCACGGTTAAGGCAATGCCACCATGTTCCAGAGGTGAATGTTCATGAGGGTTCTGACTTTACCAGTGGGTTAATCTATTAGTTGGCTTAATAATTTGAAGGGACCACAGGGAGGTGGTGAAAAGTATAGGCATATGGGGCATGAATGGAGGAAGTAAGTCATTATGGGTTTGGCCCTGAGGACAATATTTGTCCTAGGGCCCTTCCTCTTCTACCCTGCTTCCCCACTGCCAAGAGCTGAGCAGCTTTCTCTACCATACCCTCTGCCATGATATTCTGCCTCATTTGGGTGCCAGATCAATGGTGCTAATTGACCATGACTGAGTCCACTGAAACCATGAACCAAAATAAACTGTTCTTTCTCCAAGTTGTTCTTGTTTAGGTTATTTTTATCACAGCCATGAAAAACTGACATAACATCTTTATGTCTTTTTTAATTTTTTTTTAGTTGTCAATGGACCTTTATTTTAATTATTGATATGTGGTGCTGAGAATCAAACCCAGTGCCTCACACATGCTAGGCAAGCACTCTGCCGCTGAGCCACAACCTCAGCCCTGAAGTTATTCTTAAAAATATTTATCAAATATATAAAACCTCAATCATATAACCACAAATATTGACTTAATAAAATTATTAGTTACATCACCAGAAATGTACCACTTGCCTGAGACTCTGTTCCTCACAATTAATATCCTGGAAGCTTCAACCTATAGGAACTTGATGGCAACTACCAATACAAAAGTATATTAATTTTTTAAATACATAACTGAAATTACCATTAATTTTAAAATAAAGGAACTCGGCTTATTTTTCTATGAAATTTTTATACTGAAAATATAAATGTTCCTCCCGGTAAGAAAACGTCCACCAAGTGGCTAAAAACATGAACCAATAACAAATGTATTCCTTAAGTACATCTTATCTTCATTTTTCTTGGAAAACCTATATTCAACTATTTGAGTTAATAGTCAATGGAAACTAAAGTTGATCATTCCCTTCCATCTTATAGAAGATAACACTCAACTATTACTAACAGTTAAGCATAAAAACCAAAGTTCCTGAGCACTATAACTATATGGAATACAACTATTTTACTTTATTTCGCAAATGTTGCTGGTACTTAACCATGTGCCAGACATTACAAATAACTTCTTCTGAATTTCCATTACAGTCCTCACATGGGTCCATTACTTCTATCATTTTTGAAAACACAAAAGTGACCAAAATTCTTATAACTCCCATATCAATATCATGCGGTCAATGCCCACAGGTCAAGTTCAAACTCCAAAGCAAGACAGACTACCAAGAGACCCACAAAGGGGTCTGACACAAGAAAGAGGGTCCACCTGGTTGCAGCTCGGTGGGCCAGGCCACCTAACACCACTTCCCTTCTAATTCCCTCTTGCAGACCCTCTTTGCCCCCATCCACACAGCCCTGTGTGCATTTTCAGCAGCACTCACCCTAGGACTTTGTCCAGCAGGTTCTTCACCTCAGTACTCACAGTTTGTAGAGACCAGGAAGGGCACTGGCTGCAGCTGGGGAGATGCAGGAAGGAGGTGTGAAAAGTCCAGTTTCACTTGAAGGGTCAAAGCTGAAGGACAAATGCAAGAGCTCATGGATGGGAAGAACCTCAGTGTCCAATGTACTATCCACTGCTTCCTCTTAATCCTCCTCAACAACTTTGCAACTTAGTGCACCATCTACTAATTTATTTCCTATTGCCAATCTCTCCCCCACTAGAACATATACCCTGTTAAGGGCAGCGTTTTTCCTGGTAAGGAAACTACTGAAGCAAGGTCCCCGCAATTGAAAAGGATCATGTTATGATTTGGACATAAAGTGAAAACTCTTAATGCAGAATGATTCAAAGGTGAAATGATTAGACTTAGAGCTGTGACCTAAATCAGTTCATCTTATTTTGAATAGAGTAATTGGGTGGTAATCATACACAGGTGGGGTATGATTGAAGGAAGTGGGTCACTGGGTACCTATCTGGAATGGGTCCATCTTCCCTATGGCCTCTTCCCCTTCCCCTCTTTCTGTCTCCTGGCCAACATCAATGGGGCAGCACTCCTCCATCATGTCCTTCCGCCATGACATTCTGCCTCATTTTGGGCCCAGAGCAATGGAGTGAGTCCACCATGGATTGAACCTCTGAAACTAGTTTTCTTGTCATGTACTTTGTTGTTAGTGACAAAAACCTGACTAACACAGACCACAAGCCTTGTCTAGGGGAGGTGAAGGATACGGGAATGCACGGATTAGAAAATGCCTCCTTAGAAGGCCAACCAGTAAATAATTCTGCCTTGTAGGTCATCCAGTCTGCACCACTACTCAACTGTGCTCCTGTGCCAAGAAAGCAGCCATGACTGTATTCCAGTCAAACCTTACTTAGAAACATGTGGCAGGCCAAATTTGACGCACAGATAACCATTTCCTAAATGAAATAAAGTTCAAGTACACAGAAAAATGCCATGATTGGGTTGGGTGGATCGGTCAAACAGAAACAACAATGGCAGAGGTGTTAACAAGTCTAAGAGTGACACAAAAACCTGAAAATAATGCCCCAGGCTGGGAGTGGTGGCTCCTACCTGTAATTCCAGCAGCTCAGGAAGCTAAGGCAGGAGGATTGTGAGTTCAATGCCAGCCTCAGGAACTTATCGAAGCCCTAAGCAATTTAATGTGACCCCTGTCTCTATGTAAAATATTAAAAAGTGTTGGGTAGGTGACTTGGTAGTTAAGCACCACTGGGTTCAATCCTCAGTACCTAAAAAATAAATAAATAAATAAATAAAAGAGGCCACATTGTCAGCTAGAGACAAGACGACAAATGTAAACATTAGGAATCTGAATCTAAGATGAATCTAATATCGACCTCACAGCCTCAGGAACATATTTTGTAAGGTCAACACCCACTTAAGAGTTTAACACAGGTACAACTGAATTCCCTAACCAGCCTCATGGCTGAGCTAAAGGTCACAAGCTTTCAGGGACCAGACAGGAGTACTGAAGAACATTTCTACTACCTGGTGATACCTGCACCAATTACACAAAGTAGAAAATAAGAAAGAAAGAAAGAAAGAAAGAAAGAAAGAAAGAAAGAAAGAAAGAAAGAAAGAAAGAAAATGAAAACCCATCATTTCTCATTCTCATGAAAATCATTAGAAAAATCACTGAATCAGCAATAGCCTCATATAAAAGTCCCTTTCAGGGCTGGGATACAGCTCAGTTGATAGAGTGCTTACCTTGTATGCACACTGCTTTGGGTTCAATTCCCAGCACCACCAAAAAAAAAAAAAAAAAAAGTCTCCCTTTCACAACAGACATAAAAGATTTAAATCCTCAGGAACAAACAACATAAAAGATATGCAGATCCCGGTCTTGGATTGTGGCTCAGTAGTAGATCTCTTGCCTAGCAGGAGAAGGAGCCAGGTTCAATCCTCAGCACCACAAAAAAAAAAAAAAAAAAAAAAAAAAGGCATTGTGTTGTGTCCATCTACACCTAAAAAATAAATATTAAAAAAAAAATATGCAGAGCCAAACTTCAGTAAGGGGCACATGTGGTGACTGCAGGGAACACATGCCCTACATGGGTCAAAAAAAGCATTAATTTTGGAAACAAGATGTCATAATGAATGTAATTTTAATCAGTATCACAAACTTTGGGAGTAAGATACAGTTGTTGGAAAAGATTTGTGAAGAGGTATGGGGAAGGGGGCCAACCTTGTAAAGACTAGCTGTGATCAATGGGAAGCCGGAGTGAATGCTTTGTCTATTTCTGGACCCCACAGTCCTGCAGGCAGGAGCAACCACACTTTTTTTGGTTGGAGGGGGGTGGTGAGGGCAGTGCTGGGGATGGAACCCAGGGTCACTCTATCATGGAGCAACACTTGTGGCCATTTTTATTTTGAAACAGCATTTTGTAAGTTGCTGAGGCTGGCTTCCAACTTGCAAACCTGCTGCATAAGCCTTCCCAGTCACTAGAATTATAGGCATGGGCCACCAGGCCAGTCAGGTTCTTCTTCTAAGAAATCATTTTCTCCACCCACTTACTCCTTAAAGCTCCTGGGTAGCCTTTTCAGGCTTCAGAATTACAAAGGCTTGGAATAATGGCATCTTCTGTCCACCTGTACATGGGTTGAGCCTGGAACCAGGGCAGAGGGTGGCTTGGTTTTGGTGCTAGGCCATGTGTTATGTAACTATGAAATGTTTCTAAATACTTCTAAAAGTTTGATGTTTTGGAGAGTTTTCCCTCCTTGCTAGAGCATGATGTGTTGCCAGACCTTATGTGTCCCATCAGACTCCCCATGTGTCAGCCACTGATCTAAACTACTGAGCTTCAAGAAAAGATCTCAAATCCAGAGTTTTGTCAGACACCCTGAGAGCTTAGGTTAAGGTAGGGCCACCTCTGTCGTGTGAAAGACCATGACACTTCTCTGAAAGCCTAGAGTCAAGCAGTGACAAGGCCTCATCAGCTGTGAATTAATCTCAGAATCCTCATCCACCAATACCACCTGCTATCAACTAGCAATTAGAGACCTTACCTGTCATCCTGACTGTCCCCCAAGGTGGTCAAGCTGGCTTCTCCAAGAACTGCTCCTGTACAGGAAAATCTCAGCTTCAAGGACACTTTACTTTTCACAAAGCCTGTTTCCATATTAATTGAACAAGTGGGCTTAAGAATTTTGGAAACCATTAATATGTGGTTAAAGTACTTCATCTACCTGCTGTATTCTATGAAGTTTTTTCACATTATTCTCTCCCCTCTGAGCATGTAAACCTACACAACAATTCTCATTGTATTTCAATAAACTCTGATTCAGTAAATCATCTCCTCATTTCTGTCACATACAACAACTGGCAGCCAGCAGGATTTCATAATCCATAGAGGTGAATGATTGAACAAAGTTCAAATTTTAGTTTTAATTTTAATGAAAGCAGAGAGAATAGAAATTGCATAGCATTCTTCTTCATGCTCAATATTCTACTGTATTTTCAACTTTGATGACCTGGGAAGAATTTCTAAAAGTGGCACAAACTATAAGAATTCTGTGCCATGCTCACAAACACTTCTGTCAAATTAGTTGAGTAGCATAAAGCTGTTTTCACTATAACTTGTGATATATGCACTACCCAGTACCTTAAGATGATGGCATCATTTTTTTTTGACCAGTAAGTATATAAAGGTAAATGAGTAAATTACTATTCTTAGTCTTTTCATTTTGAAATTTGGAAACTATTCTCTATCATAACAAGCTAGAAAATTTGAATTATTTATATATTTAGGTAACAGGAATTAAACCCAGAGGAACTCAATCACTGAGCCACGTCCCCAGCCCTACTTTGTGTTTTATTTAGAGATGGGGTTTCACCAGTTGTTTAGGACATCGTTAAGTTGCAGAGGATGGCTTTGAAGTCATGATCCTACTGCTTCAGCCTCCTGAGCTGCTGAGTTTATGGGCATGCACCACCACACCCAACTAAATTACCAAGTGTTAAATACATGGTATACATAAAACAATAGGTTGGAAGCCAGGAAGGGTGGTATGTGCATGCAATCCCAGTGACATGGGAATCTGAGGCAGGAGGATCACAAGTTTGAGGCCAGCTAGGAAACTTAGTGAGACCCTGTCTCAATAGCAAATTAAAAATAACTGGGGCTATAGTTCCATACTACAACACCCATATACCCCCAGTCCAGCAAATTAAGGTATGAAGATCTCCACTATCTACACCTAGTAAATTAAAGACAAACAATTTCAGATCATACAGATGGTTCAACTAGGATCTGTCTACATCTCAGAACAAGGCTTATGTATGCATTTTAGAAGTTTCTTTTCAGGTTTCAGACCTCAAGAATACACACTGCCTTTTATGAAAACTCAAACAACTGAGTGTTGTGAAGGCACACATCTCACAAGAAAAATTTACATACTCATGGGCTGATGATGAAATTTCCACATTCTTTATAATCCTACTGCCACTATCTCTATCAAATGCTTTAATACCTTGCTTAAATAAAAGCTTCAATTGCTTACTAAACCCTTGAAACAGAGACAAAAACCAAAGTCCTTTAGCAAGCTATAAAATCATTTAAAAAAATGGTAAGCCCCGGCCCCTTGTAATCCCAGCAACATGGAATGCTGAGGCAAGAGGAATGCAAGTTCAAACCCAGCCTCAGCAACTCACCAAAGCCCTAAGCAACTCACTGAGGCCCTAAGCAACTCACCAAAGCCCTGTCTCTAAATAAAATATGAGAAACTAGCTGGGGATGTGATGCAGTGCCTCTGGGTTCAATCTCCAGTACCAAAACCAAACAAACAAAGATATAGATACAATAGCGACACTCCTGTGAAAACGGTACTACCAGCAAAGATCACCAATACATCTTATTATACAGAAGATCACCACTGATTATCATAAACACTTGAAAAGTCTTAATTAAAAAACAGGAGAAGGCTGGGGTTGTGGCTCAGTGGTAGTGAGCTTGCCTGGCAGGTGAGGTACTGGGTTGGATTCTCAGCATCACATATAAATAAATAAATTTTTAAAAAGGTCCATTGACAACTAAATATATACTAAAAACAAACAAAAAACAGGAAAGCCAGGCACAGTGGTAACCATCTGTAATTCCCTCTCAGTCCCTGGGGGAATAAGGAAGAAAGACAGAAAGTTAGTGAGCAGCCTGGGCAATTTAGGCCTTGTGCCAGAATAAGCAATAAAATCTGCTGTGGCTAAGCCAGGCGAGGTAGTGCAAACCTATAGTCCCAGTGGCTCCAGAAGCTGAGGCAGGAGGATTAACAATTCAAAGCCAGTTTCACCCATTTAACTAGTCAGTAAGCAAATCAGTGAGACCATCTATAAAAAAATATTTAAAAGGGGTTGGGGATGTGATTCAGTGCTTAAGTGCCCAGGGGTTCAATGCCCTGTACATAACAAAAAAAAAAAAAACTCAATGGCTGTAGCTCAGTAGTAAAACCCCCCTGGATTCAATCCCCAGTATCAAACACACACACACACACACACACACACACACACACACACCACATAAGAATGAATATCCAACTTGTTTAGGAAGTACACACATTTCTAGCAACTCTGCAAACTGAGGAAGGAGGAATCAAAGTTTGAAACCAGTCTTAGCAACTGAGGGAGACACTGTCTTAAAATAGAAAGCAAAAAAGGGCTGGGGCTGAGGCTCAGAGGCAGAGCACTCACCTGGCATGTGTGAGGCACTGGATTCAATCCTCAGCACCACATAAAATAAAATAAAGTTGTGTCCACTTATAAATAAAAAATAAAATAAATAGAAAGCAAAAGGACTTGAATGTAGCTTAGTTACAGAGAATATCTGGGTTCTACCCCTAAATCCCCACAAGAAAAAAAAGAATCTTGGCCCATGAGTGCAGCTCTGAATTCAACCCCCACTCCCGCCAAAAACAGAGTACATATATTATCATTCATTAAATTGCTTAAGTGGGCTGGGGTTGTAACTCAGTGGAAGAGTGCTTGCCTAGCATATGTGAGGCACTGGGTTTGATCTTCAGCACCACATAAAAATATACAAAAACAAAACAGAGGTATTGTGTCCATCTATCATCTAAAAAAATATTAAAAGACCTTGTTTGAGTTATAAGAATACTAGAAAACAAATATCTTTACAAACAAGAATACCCAGTTAGAACACAATGGGGGAAAACCCATTAGGAATAGACATGTTGGTGGTTGGTGCCTCCCTGCACGAGAACACTAGACATTAAACCCAGGGCGTCCACGCATGCTCAACATTCACCCTATACCTCAGCACAGAAATCAGCAATTGTTAAAAATATTAACAATTCAAAGCCAGTTTCACCCATTTAGGAGTAAACTTACATGCAAGCTCTACAATTATAAAACTGCAAAACTTTCCTGAAATGAGAAAAAACATCACCCAACTGGAGTCAAACCTCTATTTGGATGAAAATCATAAGAAATACAAAAGACAAACGCCTAAACCTAGACCCAGAAGGTACCAGCCTGTAGTCCCAGCTGCTCAGAAAGCTGTGACAGGAGGACAACTTGAGCCCCAAACTTTATCGCTAGCCTGCACAACATAGGAAGACCCTCTGAAAGAAGGAAGGAAGGAAGGAAGGAAGGAAGGAAGGAAGGAAGGATGGAAGGAAGGAAGGAAGGAAGAAAACAAATATGAAATATGAAATAACTCTACTCCGGAGCTGAGGCCAAGGAAGAAAAGTTGCAGGCTAGCCTGCTTCTAAATAAAAAATGAAAAGGGCCAGGGAAAAGCTCAGTGGTAGATCACCCCTGGGTCCATTCCCTAGTTCCATAAAAAAAAATAATAAAAGAACCATAAAGCAGTTCACAAAGAACTGGACAGGCTGGCATAGTGGCACACAAGAGCTTGGGAGGCTGAGGCAGGAGGAGCACAAATTCAAAATCAGCGTCAGCAATTTAGTGAAGCCTTAAGCAACTCAGCAAGACCCTCTCTCTAAACAGAAATTAAAAAAATGGCTGAGGATGTGGCTCAGTGATTAAACTCCCCTGGGTTCAATCCCCAGTATCAAACACACACACACAAACACAACACAATGAATGTCCAGCTGTTAAAGAGGTACACTCCTTTAATTAATCCCAGCAACTCTGCAAAATAAGGAAGGAGGAACCAAATTTGAAGCCAGCCTTGGTAACTGAGGAAGACACTGTCTTAAAATAAAAAGTAAAAAGGGCTTGGGATTTAGCACAGTGGCAGAGAATCTCTGGATTCAATCCCTAAACTACCAACTTAAAAAAAAAAAGTTGGCTGATGAGAGCAGCTCTGAATTTAATCCCCAGTTCCACAAAAAATAGAGCATGTAATATTATGATCCTTTAAATAAAGGCATAAGAATGCTAGAAAACGAATATCTTTATAAACAAGAATAACCAATTAGAACACAATAGGGGAAAACTCATTAGGAATAAATGAGGGTTTGAAGAGTTGGGTGGGATGGTGGTTGGCATGATGCTGCAGGTGAACGCTAGGCATTAAACCCCAGGCCTCCACACATGCTCAACATTCACCCTACACTCTCAGCACAGAAATCAGCAATTGTTAAAAATATGTAACACCTAGGAATAAACTCTCATGCAAGCTCTACAGTTATAAAACTGCAAAACTTTACCGAAATGAGGAAAACAAAAGACAAACGCCTAAACCTGGACCCAGAATGTACCAGCCTGTACTCCCAGCTTCTCAGAAAGCTGAGACAGGAGGACACCTTGAGCCCCCAACTTTAACACTGGACTGGACAATATAGGGAAACCCTCTTCCAGAAAAAAAAAAATATGAAATAACTCTACTCCAGAGGTGAGGCAGTAGGGATGAAAAGTTGCAAGCTAGCCTGCTCTAAAAAAAAAAAAAAAAAAAAAGGCCAGGGATAAAGCTTGGTGGTAGATCACCCCTGGGTCCAATTCCACTACCTAAATAAATAAATAAATAAACGAACCATAAAGCAGTTCACAAACAATGGGATAGGCCTCAAAACAAACAAACAAAAGACATATGTACAACAGCAACACTCCTGTGGAAATATTACTACCAGCACCAATCACCAATACGCTTACTATACATAAGATTACCACTGATTATCATAAACACTTTAAAGGAAAAGTCTTCATTAGAAAATGTGAGAGCCAGGCACAGAGGTGACCATCTGTAATCCCCCCTCAGTTGCTGAAGTTAGAGAGCAGCCTAGGAATTCAGACCTTCTGCCAAAATAAGCAATGAAAATTGTCATGGCTAAACCAGGCAAGGTGGTGCACACCTGTTACCCCAACGGCTCCAGGGGTGATGCAGAACGAATGTGAGTTCTAAGCAAGCCTCAGCAACTTAGCAAGGCACTAAACAACTCAGTGAGACCCTGTCTCTAAATGAAATATTTTAAAAAGGCTGAAAATGCGGCTCAGTGCTTAAGTGCCCTGGACTCAATTCCTAGGGAAAAATAACAACAAACAAACAAACAAACAAAAATGCATAGCTATAGCTTAATGGTGAAATTTCCCTGGTTTGAATCCCCAGTATCAAAAACACACAATACACACACACACACACACACATACACACACACACACAAGCACACACAAGGGAATTAATGTCCACCTGCTTACAGAGATACACTCCTTTAATCCAAACAACTCTGCAAACTGAGGAAACAGGAATCCCAGTTTGAGGCCAGCTTCAGCAACTGACTGAGACATTGTCTTAAAAACTAAAAAAGGGGGCTTGGTTGTTGCAAGGCACTGAATTCCATCCTTAGCACCACATAAAAATAAAATAAAATAAAGGCAGTGGGTCCAACTACAACTAAAAAAAAGAAAAAGAAAAAACTTAAAAAACATAAAAAGATCTTGAGATGTATCTCCGTAGCAGAAAAATATCTGTGACCAACCCCTAAATCCCTAACAGAAAAAAAAAAGCTGGCCCATCAGTGCATCTCTCAATTTAATCCCCAGTTCTGCCAAAAATAGAGCATGTATATTATAATTTATTAAGTCATAAGAATGCTAGAAAACAAATATCTTTATAAACAAGAATAACCAGTTAGAACACAATGGGGGAAAACTCATTAGGAATGAATGAGGGGTTGAAGGGTTGGGGGGTGATGAATGCTGGGTCTCCACACATGCTCAATATTCACCCTATACTCTCAGCACAGAAATCAGCAATTGTTAAAAATATGTAACACCTAGGAATAAACTCTCATGCAAGCTCTACAGGTATAAAACTGCAAAACTTCACTGAAATGATAAAAAACTTCACCCAAATGAAGTCAAACCTCTATTTGGATAAAAATCATAAGGAAAACAAAGACAAATGCCTAAACTGGACTCAGAAGGTACCAGCCTGTAGTCCCAGCTGCTCAGAAAGCTTGGACATGAGGTCAACTTAAGCCCTGAACTTTAAGGCTCACCTGGACAACATAGGAAGACCCTCTTCCAGAAAAAGAAAACAAACAACAACAACAAATATGAAATAACTTTACTTCGGAGGTGAGGCAGTAGGATGAAAAGTTGCAGGGTAGCCTGCTTCTAAATAAAAAATAAAAAGGGCCAGGGATAAAGCTCAGAGGTAGATCACCCCTAGGTCCCATTTCTAGTTCCCGGAGGGGGAAAAAAAATAGAACTATAAAGCAGTTCACAAACAACAGGATAGGTCCCAAAGCAAACAAACAAAGAAACAAACAAAAGATATATGTACAATAGTGACACTCCTGTGGAAACATTACTACCAGCACCAATCACCAATACACTTATTATACATAAGATTACCATTGATTATCATAAACACTTTAAAGGAAAAGTCTTCATTAGAAAATGTGAGAGCCAGGCACAGAGGTGACCATCTATAATCCCCTCTCAGTCTCTGAGAGGGGAACTAAGGCACTAAGGCAGGAGGAATGAAAATTAGAGAGCAGCCTGGGAAATCAGACCTTCTGCCAAAATAAGCAGTGAAAATTGTCATGGCAAAACCAGGCAAGGTGGTGCACACCTGTAATCCCAGCGGCTCCAGAGGCGAGGCAGGAGGATTGTGAGTTGAAAGCCAGCCTCAGCAACTTAGCAAGGCACTAAGGAACTCAGTGAGACCCTGTCTCTAAGTAAAATATTTTAAAAAGGCTGAAGATGGGGCTCAGTGCTTAAGAGCCCTGGATTCAATCCCTAGGGAAAAACAACAACAACAACAACAACAACAAAAATGCATAGCTGCAGCTTAATGTTGAAACTCCCCTGGTTTGAATCCCCAGTATCAAACACACACACACACACACACACACACACACACACTCACACACACGATGCATGCACACACACACAGGATGCATGCACACACACACAGGATGCACGCGCACGCACACACACACACAAGGGAATTAATGCCCAGCTGGTTACAGTGGGACACTCCTTTAATCCCAACAACTCTTCAAACTGAGGAAAGAGGAATCCCAGTTTGAAGCCAGCTTTAGCCACTGAGGGAGACATTGTCTTAAAAAGTAAAAAGTGGGGCTGGGGTTGTGGCCTAGCAAGTGCGAGATGCTGAGTTCCATCCTCAGCACCACATAAAAATAAAATACAGGCAGTGGGTCCAACTACAACTAAAAAAAAAAAAATGGAAAAAACTTAAAAAATGTAAAAAGGGTTTGAGATGTATCTCCATAGCAGAAAAATATCTGTGATTAACCATTAAATCCCCAAAATGGGGGGGGGGGGAAGCTGGCCCATCAGTGTATCTCTCAATTTAATCTCCAGTTCTGCCAAAAATAGAGCATGTATATTATCATTCATTAACTCATAAAAATGCTAGAAAACAAATATCTATATTAAAAAGGATAACCAGTTAGAACACAATGGGGAAAACTCATTAGGAATAAATGAGGGGTTGAAGGGTTAGAGAGTGGCTGTCGAGCCGCTGCAGGTGAACACTAGACATTAAACCCCAGGGCCTCCACACAGGCTCAACATTCACCCTATACCCTCAGCACAGAAATCAGCAATTGTTAAAAATATATAACACTGGGCTGGGGATGTGGCTCAAGTGGTAGCGCGCTTGCCTGGCATGCGTGCAGCCCAGGTTCGATCCTCAGCACCACATACAAACAAAGATGTTGTGTCCCCTGAGAACTAAAAAATAAATATTACAAAATTCTCTCTCTCTCTCTCTCTCTCTCTCTCTCTCTCTCTCTCTCTCTCTCTCTCTCTAAAATATATATAATAAAACACTTAGGAATAAACTGTCATGCAAGCTCCACAATTATAAAACTGCAACTTTCCTGAAATGATGAAAACTTCACCCAACTGCAGTCAAACCTCTATTTGGATGAAAATCATAAGGAAAATAAAAAACAAACGCCTAAACCTGGACCCAGAAAGTACCAGCCTGTAGTCTCAGCTGCTCAGAAAGCTGAGGCAGGAGGACAACTTGAACCCTGAACTTTAGGACAACATAGGAAGACCCTCTTCCAGAAAAAGAAAACAAACAACAACAACAAATATGAAATAACTCTACTTTGGGAGGTGAGGCAGTAGGATGAAAAGTTCCAAGCTAGCCTGCCTCTAAATAAAAAATTTAAAAAGGCCAGGGATAAAGCTCAGTGGTAGAACACCTCTGGGTCTAATTCCTAGTACTGGCAAAAGAAAAAAAAAAAGAACCAAAAAGCAATTAAAAGAAAAGACTGGCTGGGCAAGGTGGCACACACTCCATAATCTCAGCAGAGCTCAGGATGTTGAGGCAGGAGTACCAATTCAAAACCAGTCTCAGCAATTTAGCAAGGCCCTAAGCAACTTAGCCAGACCCTGTCTCTAAATAAAATATAAAAAACCACCTGGGAAAGTGGTTCAGTAATTAATCTCCCTGGGGTTCAAACCCCGGGACCCCCCAAAATATAAAAAGACAAAAATGTTCTACCACCCAGGTGCTGAACAAAATACAAAGGAAGTCTACCTACTGAACCGGCAGAAATGCAAAGACTCACAACCCTGTTGCTGGACCAGCAATTCCACTTCCACAAACTCATTTTGAAGAGTTCGGGCCAATTCAACAAATATATTCCACAAACTCGCTTAAATAAGGGCAAATAATGTGGGCGAACTAGCGCATGAGTAGATCCCAAGTATTCAGGAGCACGAGACTAGAGGATACCAATTTTAGGCCAATCTCAAGCAAGTCAGTGAGACCCTATTGACTCAGAATAAAAAGTAAAATAAATAACAAAAATGGACTGAAGGGGCTGGGATTGTGGCTCAGTGGTAGAGCGCTTGCCTACCATGTGTGAGATGTGGAGTTCAATTCTCAGCACCACATATACAAAAGTAAAATAAGATTCATTGACAACTAAAAATATATTTTGGAGATGTAGCTCAGTGATAAAGTAGTCCTAGGCTCAATCCCCATTAGCAAAACTAGTTTAAACAAACAACGGCAGACTACTATGAGGAAATATCCGAGCTTTGGCTCATTCAGGCTTCTAAAACAAGACCCCATGGCATCTCTACCTTGCAAACAACCATTTATTTCTTACCGTTTTGCAGGGGTAGAAGTTGGAGATTGAAGGCTGCTTCCAAATTGCTTAAGACACCTTCCTGCAGGCTCTTCACAGAACGGAGAATCACTTTGGGACTTCCTTTACATAGCCACAGCTATATCCTGGGGTGTGGACTCCACCCCCAGGGTCAAAGGGTGGAAGGGTCCTCCCCCTAGGAGATAAGTTTCAGCACACTAATGGCACACTTCTGGCATCACCACTCCCTCAATAGGGTGGAGTAAATTAGAGTGCATCCAAACAAAATATCACTCAGCCTTTGGGAAACTATTTAGACCATGAGGCAAACAAACTTTTCATGTTTTGAGACAACTAAGAAAATCCAAACACCACCAGTGTGACAATAGTAATGAATTACTGTTGATAGTCTTAAGTCTTTTTTTTTTCAAAGAGAGAGAGAGGAGAGAGAGAGAGAGAATTTTAATATTTATTTTTTAGTTATCGGCGGATACAACATCTTTGTTTTGTATGTGGTGCTGAGGATCGAACCCTGGCTGCACGCATGCCAGGCAAGCACGCTACCGCTTGAGCCACATCCCCAGCCCCGATAGTCTTAAGTCTTTGTGAGAACTTAACTTTGAGAGGTACACAATAGAACATTCAATGCAATGGTTTTGCTGGCCATGCATGGAGAATTATTGAAGAGGTGAAAAGTGGCAAAAGCACAATCTCTCAACTTTTGTGAATATTGAAAATGCTCCAGGGCTTCCTTCTCAGTGAAGGAGGGCTCCCATCACGTGTATGGGGCATTGGGTTCCATCCTCAGCACCACATAGAAATGAATAAATAAAATAAAGTTACTATGTCCATCAAAACTAAAAATAAATAAATAAATAAATAAATACAAAAGAAAAAAAATGCTCCACAATTTTTTTAAGTTATTCATGTTTCCATTTACTGATATGAAAAACCTTAAGACAAACTGTCACATAAGGCAGCAGGGAACAAGCCAGGTGCGATGGCAAAGGCATGTAATCCCAGTGGCTCTGGAGGCTCAGGCTGCAGGAGTGTAAATTCAAAGCTAACCTCAGCAACATAGTGAGGCCCTAAGCAACTTTGCAAGACCCTGTCTCTAAATAAAAATTCTAAAATGGGCTGGGGATGTGGCTCAGTAGTTAAGTGCCCCTGGGTTCAATTCCAATTTATTTATTGGTGCCAATAAATAAATAAATAAGAATCAAAATTTTAAAATACCAGGGAACAAAATGTGAGTTCATTCAGGTAAATTTATGTGTTATATGTGCATGGTAAACACAAATCCAGGGTGATAACCTCAAATTAACTATGAAAATATTAATACTGGAGTCACATTAGACTATGATTTCCATGACTACTTCCTAATGAGACCTTTCTACATCACTTGAATTTTAAAATAAACTCTGTTTTCACAATTTAGTAAAATAAAATTATTTCATTTTCTAAATGATACAGAGGCACAAACATTAAGAAGCTCTACTAATGTGCTAGGGGCATAGCTCAGTGGTAGGGTGCTTGCCTAGGATTGTGAGGCATATTTGATCCCCAATACCAAAAAGCCAAAAAAGAACTATAAGGGGCAACAAGGAGGAGATTAAAGCTGTGCAGACCTTAGGTCAGTTGAGGGTCACCCACAGAAAAATCCAAACAGCAAAGGGCAATAGAAGCAGATACCTTAACAGATAGTGGGCAGAGCAGGACAGTTCAGAGAACCACAGACCAATCAGAGTCAGGAGAGGTAGGGAGGGGTTGAGTGGGCAACCAAAGAATTCTGATTCTCCTTCACAAGACAAAAAAGACAAAGGAAAGAAAGAGCGGGCTGCTAAATTTAGCAACAAGATGTTGAAGACCTAAAGGGAGTGCTCAGCATAGTATTCTATGCAAATAATGGAAATTTCCAGAGGCCCCCCCCCCAGTCCAACAGGAGTTGAAACACAGATCACAATCTAGGGGGAGAGGGAATGTTCCCAGAACAGCCAGAACACCCACAGTTTTTCTAATAAGACAGCTCAGACCCTGAGACCTAAGGATAGTTTCCATCCCTTTGCACCTAAAAAGAGATCAATCTGATGCTAAAATTTTTAAATTATAATCCCTCCACTCCACTGAAGAAGTACATGATGCAGGTACCACCACCCTTGTGTTCACAAGGGAATGAAAGGCCAGCAGTTTGTGCTAGATTCAGCATCTCTCTCCACACTGGACTTTAAAGCCCTTCTTAGAAGGTCACCCACAGGCCAAGAGCAGAGGCTCATGTTTGGAGGTCAACCACTAGGGGAGCAGAGGCAGGAGGACTGAGAATTCAGTGCCAGTCTCAGCAACTTACGAGGCCCTTAGCAACTTGGTGAGACACTGTTTCTAATTAAAAAATTAAAAATTGGCTGGGGATGTGTCTCAGTGGTTAAGTGCCCCTGGGTTCAATTCCTGGTGCCAATAAATAAATAAATAAATAAGAATCAAAATTTAAAATACCAGGGAACAAAATGTGAGTTCATTCAGGTAAATTTATGTGTTATATGTGCATGGTAAACACAAATCCAGGGTGATATCCTCAAATTAACTATGAAAATATTAATACTAGAATCACATCAGATATGATTTTCTCGAGTACTTCCTAATGAGACCTTTCTACATCACTTGAATTTTAAAATAAACTCTTTGTTTTCACAATTTAGTAAAATAAAATTATTTCATTTTCTAAATGATACAGAGGCACAAACATTAAGAAGCTCTACTAATGTGCTAGGGGCATAGCTCAGTGGTAGGGTGCTTGCCTAGGATTGTGAGGCATATTTGATCCCCAATACCAAAAAGCCAAAAAAGAACTATAAGGGGCAACAAGGAGGAGATTAAAGCTGTGCAGACCTTAGGTCAGTTGAGGGTCACCCACAGAAAAATCCAAACAGCAAAGGGCAATAGAAGCAGATACCTTAACAGATAGTGGGCAGAGCAGGACAGTTCAGAGAACCACAGACCAATCAGAGTCAGGAGAGGTAGGGAGGGGTTGAGTGGGCAACCAAAGAATTCTGATTCTCCTTCACAAGACAAAAAAAACAAAGGAAAGAAAGAGCAGGCTGCATCTAAATTTAGCAACAAGACACCTAGGACCTGAAGAGAGTGCTCAGCATAGTATACAAATTTCCAAAAGTGCCACCCAGTCCAACAGGAGTTGAAGCACAGGTCACAATCTAGGGGGAGAAGGGATGTTCCCAGAACAGCCAGAACACCCACAGGTTTTCTAAGAAGACCACAGCTCAGACCCTGAAGCATTGAAGTGGCACCCCCTCTCTCCACAGGAAGGTCTTAACTGGGCTTCTCCAGAAATCTTTACCATGGCTGCTTTTAGGACTGTCAGCAAAAGAGTCTCTGCAAAAGAGTTCAATGTAGATAAACTTCCTATATTCTTGTTGCCCTGTTTTACTTGGCCACTGGCAGAGAAGATAGCAGCACTCCAGGTGCTGGACACCCCCTTACTAGTTTTTCACAAACATATCCAGTATAGTACTTTGAAGAAATGTGCAAACAAGGCCTCTGGCCTTGAGCTGGGCTTCACAGAGATGTCTATATTTTTAAGATAAGTTACAATTGGGTTCCTTGGTAACAACTGGCAGGGAGAGGAAAAAAGGGGAAAAGAAGCTCTCCCCTTCTCAGGTGTTGTCCTTGAAGAGTTAACTTGACCAAAACAGTGAAAGAAAAAGCTGCTTTTATGTCAACTTCTGCAGACTGTGAACTTCTGAGACCCTCCCCTTACACGCTGGGTATAAAACTCTGAAACTCCCTGAACTCGGGGTTCAGGGAATTGATTGATTACAGCAAAGGCTGTACCCTCTGAACCTGGCTGCAGCCAAATAAAACTGTTTCCTGCCATCTTCGGTGCCTTGCCTTGCCTCGTTTGTCCCTACAACAGATCAACCTCTGTTGGGTCCCGAGTACTGTCCAAACTAGTTGAAGCTGAAATGAACCCGGGGAGTCGCCAGAGTAGTCTCTGTTCAGGGACAGCGAGCAGAGGGGAAACCGTGACTCCCTTTTTGTTTGGTTTGGAATTATTGGAATTTGGGCAGTATAGAAATTCTGTCCTGGCCATGTCTGTGGGAAAGTGTGTGAAACTTTGTGAATGAGACAGACAAAGGGAAGGGTTCCGACCCAACCCGAGGGCCAAAGCAAGTGCAGAGTCCTGATCCGCGGTTCCGTGGCACCTCATACAGTCTATGGCGGAATTTCACCCACCAACATCCAGGTGAAAGCTCCAGGTCAGCGGTTGATACCGACTTGCAAAGCTAAGAGGGCTCTAAGTCCCCATGAGAGGAGCGGCAGGAGATGGACGAAGCAACTCTTGTCCTCAGCGTGTTTTGTTCTAAAGTGTGCTCCACTGATGCAGGATGGAACATGGGAGGCACACTAAGGAAACTGAGCCTTCTGACATGTGTGTTAGAAACCTTTAGGAAGGTTTTCCTGGTAACTGTGGAGTGAAACTCACTCCACAAAGGTTGTATACTCTGTGAATTAGAATGGCCCACCCAAGATGTGGGCTGACCACCAGATGGATCTTTAGAAGAGAGAGTCATTGCTGAGATCCTTTTGATTGTTGTTGGAACCCCTGAACCAATTTGCTTATATTGATTGCTTGCAAAAGATAGTTCAGAAACAGCCCCCTTGGTTGAGAGCCTGTCTAGATGGACAGTCCAAGCTGATGTTCACCAGGAGCGTCTCTAAGACCCAGAGGAAAGCAGCTAAACAGAAAATCTGACTAGGAAAGAGGAAGGCAAACAGTTTTTCCTGTGAGCCAGAAGACGACCCAAGACCTTATGTGCCACTCTACCCAACGTTGCCAAGACCACTGGGACAACAGACTCTCCTTTCAGCCCCCTTGTCCTCAGAGGCAACAAATGATGGCCCCCAATACTGGCTATTCCTTCCTCTGTGATGTCCTCAGAGCTAAAGGCTTCCTAGGACCAAAGACTCTTTCACCTCCAAAGATGAAGGTGGGAGATTTGTCCCGAGACCATAGCCACAACTCAGATGAGAACTCTCCAGATGCCCCTGCAAGGGACTAAAGGACATACCCATGTTGACCAGAAGGGAAATGTCTGAGGGAGACAAGGCAGTTTTGTGTGCTAGCCTTTCACCACCACTGAGCTCATAAGCTGGAAAAATCATACTCCCTCCTACATGGAGAAAGCTTGGGCCATGACTGATCTGATGCAGCCCGTTATCCAGACCTAGGACGGGGCCTCAACAAAGAAGGTCTAAAAATGAAGAGATGTCAAGAAGCCCTCATAGAAACTCTAAAAGAAAAGTAAAAAGAGAACAAAACACACTGTCTGTGCCCAAGAGTTAGAAGGAATCAGAGCCAGCCCTGAGCCCCAGCCTAAGCCCAGCACATCTGCAGACAATCAGAGCTGAGATAAGCCTCCCGCTGCTCTAGCATCTCCCTGTCGTACCCTCCATAGCCCTGAACATTTCTCTGGCAGCAATAATCAAAAGAGATGTGCCCAACTGACTCAGAGCTAAATGTCCAGGCCACCTCCGCTGCCGCCCCTCTCTCTGCCCAGAGGTGCCCGGGGGAGGAGGGGCACATACAAGTGTAACAGCCACAATGCAAGTTTGTCAGTAAAGAAATGCACAGGTGCAAGCAACAGGTGATCAATGCAGCCTTAGTGGGACAGGCTCAGAGAGCCATTTGCCCAAAATTACAATCCTAGAGGGCTTTACTAAGAAGTGTGCCAGTGAGCTGATTAAGGTGGCCACCACAGTTTTCATCGATCGAGATCCAGAGACTCAAAGACAGGCAGACCAAAAAGATGAAGAGGAGGATGGATCTTCTTACAGTGGCCCTCACCACAAACCCAGAGGTCACTCAAAGGGGGGGGGGTTCACTAGAACAAAGCCAATGGTCCAAATGTTTATAAGGAAAAAAAGCGTGGCCAGAAAAATGGGAAGCCTCCAGTGGCCCCAGCAGGCAAGCACCACTGCCATGCTCAAATGCTAAGCCTTGAACAGAGAAGGAGTGAATGTTTTCCTCCAGCCTTTGGTCCCAGCCCCTCCTTTCAGTTTCTTCCCACTTGCTTGGAAGTTGATGATTGACGAATATGGCAGGGGTCCCATAGACACCCAACTGCATCTGATGCACGGGACCCAGCACCTCAGGAGGGCTCAGGTGCTGCAAGCCTCCAAATGAACCATGAATATGTTCATGTTAACAGCGGATAGTGGGCCATAGGGTGCTCACTCCAAAAGGACTTGCCACCCTGGCTCCAAGCCACATGCTGGGAGCCACCAGCAGGAAGGGCCACAGAGCCCCATGCACCCAGGCATACTGAACAAAAACACAAGCGGGGCAGCTACTATGGACAATTAGAGCAGGCTTCCACCTGGCAGGAGGAGAAAGCCACACAGTCAAGGAGCAACACCTAGATGGGCACAATGTGGCTGCCACACTGGTACCACCACTGACCTCCATCCTTGGCAGACAGCCCACGATGAGATTGACATAAGTGGCTTTTACACAAATGATGTCCCAGGTCATCAGTCCCTGTTAAGATTTACATTAGATTTAAGAGTTGGAGAATCCTAGCAGCCAAGATCCTGCACTGGGAGATAACTAAAAAAATAAAATAAAATAAAATCCTGCACCTTAAAGCACCAGAGGCTCTATATATGCCTCCCTTCCCTAAATGACAGTTCCTCCCAGGTGCTTGAGTACACCATGTTTGTGACAGCACTGGACTCTAACGTAAAAGTCCACATCTATCAAGAAAAAGTCAAATAGCTTAGTCACCATCTGACTCAGCAATAGAACAGAACAACCACTGGGCCTCAAAGAAACAGGAGATCTGCTCAATTCCAGTCCCTTCAACCTGCCATCAGACTAGAGAATTCTTGGGGGCTACTGAGTTCAGCCATATATGGATCCCCATCTTTCAGTTAAGACAAAACCCCTCTATAAAGCCACAAAGAGGGGAGAATGGGATCGTCTAATATGGGGGCCAACTAAGCAAAAGGCCTTTGAAGACATTAAACAAGCACTCACCGGTGCACCTGGATTAGGGCTCACTGACCTCACAAAGCCTTTCTTTCTGTATGTCCATGATAGGTCTGGAGTGGCTATGGGAGTTTTGACTCAGATGCTGGGGACATGGAACCCTCCAGTGGCCTATTTGTCTAAACAGCTGGACTCTGTAGCCCAGGACTGGCCACCTTGTTTACAGGCCCTTACAGCCACAGCTCTTCTGGTATTGGAAGCTGATAAACTGGCCATGGGACAAGAGCTGGTTGTCAGAGTTCCTCATTCAATTTTGACATTGTTAGAATATAAAGGACACTATTGGTTGACTAATGAAAAAATGGTCAAATATCAGGGCATGATATGTGAAAATCCACGTATCCACGTCGAGGTCCTCAGAACTCTAAACCCAGCAACTTTGCTGCCCATTGGACCTGGAAAACCTGATCACATATGTGTTGAGGTCATGGATGAAGTGTTCTCCAGCAGACCAGACCTAACAGACCAGCCTCTCAAAGTCGCTGATGCAGAGTTCTTCACAGATGGAAGCAGTTTTATAAAAGATGAGGTATGTTTTGCTGGATATACAATGGTCACTCTGGACTCCACTGTCAAGGCAGAACCTCTGCCTCAGGGAACTTCAGCACAAAAAGTAAAACTTATTGCTTTGATTCAAGTACCTCAGTTGCCAGCAGGAGTCTGTGTGGATATTTACATAGACTCAAAATATGTGTTGGCTACCCTTCATGTTCATAGGGCCTTATGTATGCTAATTAGGAGAGAAAAAAAAGGGACATAATGTATGGGCAAGAAACTCTTAAACTTTTGGATGCACTGCGGGCTCCCAGGAAGGTTGTGATTATATATTGCCAATGTCATCGAAAGGGAAACACTGTGGTTTCTCAGGCACCAGAGAGTTGACAGAGAGGCCAGGTTAGCTATCTGAAAGAAACGGGAAGAAAATCCAGTCCCAGGTTTAAATGCTGCCCTTCTGTCTGGCTGACTAGCTAACAGAATAGGAGCCAACATACTCCCAACATGAAAGTAAGTGATTTAAGACTGAAAAAAGAAACTTTTCTCCTAGGTGGATGGTGGAGATTTTCTGATGGCCGGAATAGCTATCCCGGAGATTCTAGCCCCAGCCTTTATCAGACAGTTTCGCAGGAAAACATGTTGGACCTATGTTACCGCTGTTTACAGGTGATGAGTCCTTGCTTCCGCAATGCTGAAGTATAACACCAGAGAAGCACACCCAGGCAAGTTTAGAGTGGAAAGTAGAAACTTTATTAAGGACAGCAGAAAAGACTTCTCCCTGGAGGAAGAAGGGTACCCAAGAGGTGGAATCTGTGGAAGGGATTATAGCTAAGGTCTTCTTTCATCTTTCCCACATTTCTGTCCTTTGTTCTGTTATCTTGCAGTGATAGAATGTAGGTGAGAAGACTAAAGGTGAGGGGTAGATGGGCCAGAGGAGTAATCTGGGCAGGAAGGGCCTGGGCCTGCCTTTGACTAGTACTTCCCAGTTTGCTGGGAGCTGCTTCTTTAACATTCCTTTAGAATGGGCTCTGGGCCTTGGGAACATTAACATTTCAATTTCCCCAAGTGCTGCTCTGCTTTCCTGGGCTCCATTGTCAACATGGCCTTCATTTTTTATTTTACTGGATATTAGACCCGATTTACCTGAATAACCATTTGGTGAAGAAAAATCACTCTTCATTAAAGTTGGCAAACATGAGAAATGGCTGATATAACCACTTCCTAATTTATTCATTTGTTTAATTCTTTTTTTTTTGGTACCAGGAATTGAACTCAGGGGTGCTTAACAATTGAATCACCTCCCCAGCCCTTTCTTAATATTTATCTAGAGACAGGGACTCACTGAGTTACTTAGAGCCCCGCTAAATTGCTGAGGCTGGCTTTGAACTCACATTCCTCCTGCCTCAGCCTCCTGAGCCATTGAGATTACAGGCATGTGCCATGGCATCTGGATATTCACGGCATCTGGATATTCATGGCATCTTGTTTATTCTTTTTTTTTTTTAATTTTTTATTGTTGGCTGTTCAAACATTACATAGTTCTTGATATATCATATTTCACAATTTGATTCAAGTGGGTTATGAGCTCCCATTTTTACCCCATATACAGATTGCAGAATCACATCAGTTACACATCCATTGATTTACATATTGCCATACTAGTGTCTGTTGTATTCTGCTGCCTTTCCTATCCTCTACTATCCCCCCTCCCCTCCCCTCCCCTCCCCTCTTCTCTCTCTGCTCCCTCTACTGACATTCGTTTGTCCCCCTAATATTATTTTTCCCCTTCCCCTCACTTCCTCTTGTATGTACTTTTGTATAACTCTGAGGGTCTCCTTCCATTTCCATGCAATTTCCCTTCTCTCTCCCTTTCCCTCCCACCTCTCATCCCTGTTTAATGTTAATCTTCTTCTCATGCTCTTCGACCCTACTCTGTTCTTAGTTACTCTCCTTATATCAAAGAAGACATTTGGCATTTGTTTTTTAGGGATTGGCTAGCTTCACTTAGCATAATCTGCTCTAATGCCATCCATTTCCCTGTAAATTCTATGATTTTGTCATTTTTTAATGCAGAGTAATACTCCATTGTGTATAAATGCCACATTTTTTTTATCCATTCATCCACTGAAGGGCATCTAGGTTGGTTCCACAGTCTAGCTATTGTGAATTGTGCTGCTATGAACATCGATGTAGCAGTGTCCCTGTAGCATGCTCTTTTTAGGTCTTTAGGGAATAGACCGAGAAGGGGAATAGCTGGGTCAAATGGTGGCTCCATTCCCAGCTTTCCAAGAAATCTCCATACTGCTTTCCAAATTGGCTGCACCAATTTGCAGTCCCACCAGCAATGTACAAGTGTACCCTTTTCCCCACATCCTCGCCAGCACTTGTTGTTGTTTGACTTCATAATGGCTGCCAATCTAATTGGAGTGAGATGGTATCTTAGGGTGGTTTTGATTTGCATTTCTCTGACTGCTAGAGATGGTGAGCATTTTTTCATGTGCTTGTTGATTGATTGTATGTCCTCCTCTGAGAAGTGTCTGTTCAGGTCCTTGGCCCATTTGTTGATTGGGTTGTTTGTTCTCTTATTGTCTAATTTTTTGAGTTCTTTGTATACTCTGGATATTAGGGCTCTATCTGAAGTGTGAGGAGTAAAGATTTGTTCCCAGGATGTAGGCTCTCTATTTACCTCTCTTATTGTATCTTTTGCTGAGAAAAAACTTTTTAGTTTGAGTAAGTCCCATTTGTTGATTCTAGTTATTAACTTTTGTGCTATGGGTGTCCTATTGAGGAGCATCTTGTTTATTCTTCAAAAAATATTGATACTACTGTGTGCCATCCACTTGCCAACTGCAGATACAAAAGTACAAAGTAGACATGGTCTCTGCCTCAAGGAATTTGCATTGGAATTAAGTCAGTCATGTGTGTTGCCACATGCACTTTTAAAAAATTTTTTGATTTCTTTATTTTTTATTTGTTCTTTTTAGTTATACATGACAGTAGAATGTATTTTGACATATTATACATATGTGGAGTATAACATCTCATTCTATGATTGTACATAATGTAGAGTTACACTGGTCATGTGTTCATATATGAACATATGAAAGTTATGTCTAATTCATTCTACTATCTTTCCCATTCCCATCCCTCCTCTCTTTCCCCCATTCTTCCCTGTCCAATGCAATAAACCTCCAGCCCTTCCCTCATTCTCCCACTTATTGTGAGTCAGCATCCACATATCAAAGACAACATTTGGCCTTTGGTTTTTGGAATTGGTTTATTTCCTTTAGCATTCTACAGAGCCATCCATTTACTGTCAAATGCCATAATTTCATTCTTCTTTGTGGCTGAGTAATATTACATTGTGTATATATACCACATTTTCTTTATTCATTCATCTGTTTTTACTTTATTTGTTCTAATTAGCTATACTTGACAGTAGAACACATTTTGACACATCATACATTAAGGGAGAACTCCTCCCTCTTCTGTTTGTACACAATATAGAATCATACTGGTCGTGTAATTGTATATGCACACAGGGCAATAATGTCTAATTCATTCTACTACCATTTCTACTCCCATATTTCCTCTTCTCCCTTCACTCTCCTTTGTCTAACCTCAATTACATCTGTTCTTCCCTAGTCCCCACCCCCTTATTGTGAATTAGCATCCACATATCAGAGAAAACATTTGGCCTTTGGTTTTTTCTGTTTTTTTTTTTTTTTTAAACTGGCTTATTTCCCTTACCATGATAGTCTACAGAGCCATCCATTTACTGGCAAATGCCATAATTTCATTCTTCTTTAAGTCTCAGTAATATTCTACTGTGTATATATACCACATTTTCTTTATCCATGCATCTGTTGAAGGACATCTAGGTTGGTTCCTCAGTTTGGCTATTGTGAATTGAGCTGTTATAAACATTGATGTGGCTGTATTACTGTAGCATACTGATTTTAAGTACTTTGGATATATAATGAGGAATAAGATAGATGGGTTAAATGGTGGTTCCATTTCAAGTTTTCTGAGAAATCTCCATACTGCTTTGCTTTATGGTTCCACCAATTTGCATTCCCACCAGCAATGTATGAGTGTACATTTTCCCCTACATCCTCACCATTATTTATTATTGCTTTTATTCTTAATAATTGTCATTCTGACTGGAGTGAGATGAAATCTTAGTTTTGATTTGCATTTCTCTAACTGCTAGAGATGGTGAACACTTTTTCTTAATTTTTTGATCGATTGTATTTTTTCTTCTGTGAATCATCTGGTTCCATTCCTTAGCCCATTTGTTGATTGGGTTATTTGTGTGTGTGTTTTTTTTTATGTTAAGTTTTTTGAATTCTTTATATATCCTGGTGATTTATGTTCTATCTGAGGTGCATGTGGTAAAGATTTTCTTTAATTTTGTGGGCTTTCTCTTCATGTTATTGATTGTTTCCTTTGCCGAGAAGAAGCTTTTTAGTTTGAATCCATCACATTTATTAATTCTTGATTTTACTTCTTAACACTTTAGGTGTCTTGTTAAGGAAGTCAGTTTCTAAGCCAACAAGGTGAAGTGTTGGACCTACTTTTCCTTCTAGTAGGTTCTAATAGAAATAGAAAATAAATAGGA
>NW_026693155.1:0-58068 GCF_021218885.2 Marmota monax
CCCCTTCCCTCTTTCCCCTTGAGCTCTCTCCCTGCTGCTTGTCCTAGGTCGCCTGGCTCCCTAGCCTGGGCTCCTCCCATGGGTCCCGGGACCCCTCCCACCCAGCCACCCAGCTTCATGCTGGCGCTCCAGCCTTTCCACACGCAGGGCCCTCCTTTGGCCCTGCTTGGGTCCAGGTCCCTCCCTGGAGGATCTACTCCCCTGGATTGCAGAGGAGTGCCATCAGCTGGCCTCTGCGCCCTGAAGGCTGCCTATGGGAAACACAGCCCTGCCCCTCGCCTGGGCCCCCTTGGCTGCAGGAACCCTGACACCTGGCAGTGGACCTGGGCGCTGCGCTGACCTTGGCCTGCGCGATCCCCTCCCTTCCCTCCCTTCCCTCCCCTGCCCTCTCGCCTTGCATGCTGCCCCTAAGCCAAGCCAGCCCTCCCTAACCCTGGAGCTTTAAGCTCCAGTCCTGGGGCCTGGCTCCTGGGCTGGGCCCCTGAGCGCGTGTTCGTCGTCGTGTCGCGTGGCGTGCCGTGGCGTCGGGTGGCGTCGCTCCAGGTCGTCGGGTCGGACGGGGGCCCCTTGCTTGGGCCCCCTACCGCGCGCGCTCCCCGCGGTGCCCCTAGCGCCGCCTGCCTTCGCCCCCCCACCCCACCCACCCCACTCTTTCCTCCTCCTCCTCCTCCTCCTCCTCCTCCTCGCGCCGCCCCTTCCTCCCCTTCCCTCTTTCCCCTTGAGCTCTCTCCCTGCTGCTTGTCCTAGGTCGCGTGGCTCCCTAGCCTGGGCTCCTCCCATGGGTCCCGGGACCCCTCCCACCCAGCCACCCAGCTTCATGCTGGCGCTCCAGCCTTTCCACACGCAGGGCCCTCCTTTGGCCCTGCTTGGGTCCAGGTCCCTCCCTGGAGGATCTACTCCCCTGGATTGCAGAGGAGTGCCATCAGCTGGCCTCTGCGCCCTGAAGGCTGCCTATGGGAAACACAGCCCTGCCCCTCGCCTGGGCCCCCTTGGCTGCAGGAACCCTGACACCTGGCAGTGGACCTGGGCGCTGCGCTGACCTTGGCCTGCGCGATCCCCTCCCTTCCCTCCCTTCCCTCCCCTGCCCTCTCGCCTTGCATGCTGCCCCTAAGCCAAGCCAGCCCTCCCTAACCCTGGAGCTTTAAGCTCCAGTCCTGGGGCCTGGCTCCTGGGCTGGGCCCCTGAGCGCGTGTTCGTCGTCGTGTCGCGTGGCGTGCCGTGGCGTCGGGTGGCGTCGCTCCAGGTCGTCGGGTCGGACGGGGGCCCCTTGCTTGGGCCCCCTACCGCGCGCGCTCCCCGCGGTGCCCCTAGCGCCGCCTGCCTTCGCCCCCCCACCCCACCCACCCCACTCTTTCCTCCTCCTCCTCCTCCTCCTCCTCCTCCTCCTCGCGCCGCCCCTTCCTCCCCTTCCCTCTTTCCCCTTGAGCTCTCTCCCTGCTGCTTGTCCTAGGTCGCGTGGCTCCCTAGCCTGGGCTCCTCCCATGGGTCCCGGGACCCCTCCCACCCAGCCACCCAGCTTCATGCTGGCGCTCCAGCCTTTCCACACGCAGGGCCCTCCTTTGGCCCTGCTTGGGTCCAGGTCCCTCCCTGGAGGATCTACTCCCCTGGATTGCAGAGGAGTGCCATCAGCTGGCCTCTGCGCCCTGAAGGCTGCCTATGGGAAACACAGCCCTGCCCCTCGCCTGGGCCCCCTTGGCTGCAGGAACCCTGACACCTGGCAGTGGACCTGGGCGCTGCGCTGACCTTGGCCTGCGCGATCCCCTCCCTTCCCTCCCTTCCCTCCCCTGCCCTCTCGCCTTGCATGCTGCCCCTAAGCCAAGCCAGCCCTCCCTAACCCTGGAGCTTTAAGCTCCAGTCCTGGGGCCTGGCTCCTGGGCTGGGCCCCTGAGCGCGTGTTCGTCGTCGTGTCGCGTGGCGTGCCGTGGCGTCGGGTGGCGTCGCTCCAGGTCGTCGGGTCGGACGGGGGCCCCTTGCTTGGGCCCCCTACCGCGCGCGCTCCCCGCGGTGCCCCTAGCGCCGCCTGCCTTCGCCCCCCCACCCCACCCACCCCCCTCTTTCCTCCTCCTCCTCCTCCTCCTCCTCCTCCTCGCGCCGCCCCTTCCTCCCCTTCCCTCTTTCCCCTTGAGCTCTCTCCCTGCTGCTTGTCCTAGGTCGCGTGGCTCCCTAGCCTGGGCTCCTCCCATGGGTCCCGGGACCCCTCCCACCCAGCCACCCAGCTTCATGCTGGCGCTCCAGCCTTTCCACACGCAGGGCCCTCCTTTGGCCCTGCTTGGGTCCAGGTCCCTCCCTGGAGGATCTACTCCCCTGGATTGCAGAGGAGTGCCATCAGCTGGCCTCTGCGCCCTGAAGGCTGCCTATGGGAAACACAGCCCTGCCCCTCGCCTGGGCCCCCTTGGCTGCAGGAACCCTGACACCTGGCAGTGGACCTGGGCGCTGCGCTGACCTTGGCCTGCGCGATCCCCTCCCTTCCCTCCCTTCCCTCCCCTGCCCTCTCGCCTTGCATGCTGCCCCTAAGCCAAGCCAGCCCTCCCTAACCCTGGAGCTTTAAGCTCCAGTCCTGGGGCCTGGCTCCTGGGCTGGGCCCCTGAGCGCGTGTTCGTCGTCGTGTCGCGTGGCGTGCCGTGGCGTCGGGTGGCGTCGCTCCAGGTCGTCGGGTCGGACGGGGGCCCCTTGCTTGGGCCCCCTACCGCGCGCGCTCCCCGCGGTGCCCCTAGCGCCGCCTGCCTTCGCCCCCCCACCCCACCCACCCCACTCTTTCCTCCTCCTCCTCCTCCTCCTCCTCCTCCTCCTCGCGCCGCCCCTTCCTCCCCTTCCCTCTTTCCCCTTGAGCTCTCTCCCTGCTGCTTGTCCTAGGTCGCGTGGCTCCCTAGCCTGGGCTCCTCCCATGGGTCCCGGGACCCCTCCCACCCAGCCACCCAGCTTCATGCTGGCGCTCCAGCCTTTCCACACGCAGGGCCCTCCTTTGGCCCTGCTTGGGTCCAGGTCCCTCCCTGGAGGATCTACTCCCCTGGATTGCAGAGGAGTGCCATCAGCTGGCCTCTGCGCCCTGAAGGCTGCCTATGGGAAACACAGCCCTGCCCCTCGCCTGGGCCCCCTTGGCTGCAGGAACCCTGACACCTGGCAGTGGACCTGGGCGCTGCGCTGACCTTGGCCTGCGCGATCCCCTCCCTTCCCTCCCTTCCCTCCCCTGCCCTCTCGCCTTGCATGCTGCCCCTAAGCCAAGCCAGCCCTCCCTAACCCTGGAGCTTTAAGCTCCAGTCCTGGGGCCTGGCTCCTGGGCTGGGCCCCTGAGCGCGTGTTCGTCGTCGTGTCGCGTGGCGTGCCGTGGCGTCGGGTGGCGTCGCTCCAGGTCGTCGGGTCGGACGGGGGCCCCTTGCTTGGGCCCCCTACCGCGCGCGCCCCCCGCGGTGCCCCTAGCGCCGCCTGCCTTCGCCCCCCCACCCCACCCACCCCACTCTTTCCTCCTCCTCCTCCTCCTCCTCCTCCTCCTCCTCCTCGCGCCGCCCCTTCCTCCCCTTCCCTCTTTCCCCTTGAGCTCTCTCCCTGCTGCTTGTCCTAGGTCGCGTGGCTCCCTAGCCTGGGCTCCTCCCATGGGTCCCGGGACCCCTCCCACCCAGCCACCCAGCTTCATGCTGGCGCTCCAGCCTTTCCACACGCAGGGCCCTCCTTTGGCCCTGCTTGGGTCCAGGTCCCTCCCTGGAGGATCTACTCCCCTGGATTGCAGAGGAGTGCCATCAGCTGGCCTCTGCGCCCTGAAGGCTGCCTATGGGAAACACAGCCCTGCCCCTCGCCTGGGCCCCCTTGGCTGCAGGAACCCTGACACCTGGCAGTGGACCTGGGCGCTGCGCTGACCTTGGCCTGCGCGATCCCCTCCCTTCCCTCCCTTCCCTCCCCTGCCCTCTCGCCTTGCATGCTGCCCCTAAGCCAAGCCAGCCCTCCCTAACCCTGGAGCTTTAAGCTCCAGTCCTGGGGCCTGGCTCCTGGGCTGGGCCCCTGAGCGCGTGTTCGTCGTCGTGTCGCGTGGCGTGCCGTGGCGTCGGGTGGCGTCGCTCCAGGTCGTCGGGTCGGACGGGGGCCCCTTGCTTGGGCCCCCTACCGCGCGCGCTCCCCGCGGTGCCCCTAGCGCCGCCTGCCTTCGCCCCCCCACCCCACCCACCCCACTCTTTCCTCCTCCTCCTCCTCCTCCTCCTCCTCCTCCTCGCGCCGCCCCTTCCTCCCCTTCCCTCTTTCCCCTTGAGCTCTCTCCCTGCTGCTTGTCCTAGGTCGCGTGGCTCCCTAGCCTGGGCTCCTCCCATGGGTCCCGGGACCCCTCCCACCCAGCCACCCAGCTTCATGCTGGCGCTCCAGCCTTTCCACACGCAGGGCCCTCCTTTGGCCCTGCTTGGGTCCAGGTCCCTCCCTGGAGGATCTACTCCCCTGGATTGCAGAGGAGTGCCATCAGCTGGCCTCTGCGCCCTGAAGGCTGCCTATGGGAAACACAGCCCTGCCCCTCGCCTGGGCCCCCTTGGCTGCAGGAACCCTGACACCTGGCAGTGGACCTGGGCGCTGCGCTGACCTTGGCCTGCGCGATCCCCTCCCTTCCCTCCCTTCCCTCCCCTGCCCTCTCGCCTTGCATGCTGCCCCTAAGCCAAGCCAGCCCTCCCTAACCCTGGAGCTTTAAGCTCCAGTCCTGGGGCCTGGCTCCTGGGCTGGGCCCCTGAGCGCGTGTTCGTCGTCGTGTCGCGTGGCGTGCCGTGGCGTCGGGTGGCGTCGCTCCAGGTCGTCGGGTCGGACGGGGGCCCCTTGCTTGGGCCCCCTACCGCGCGCGCTCCCCGCGGTGCCCCTAGCGCCGCCTGCCTTCGCCCCCCCACCCCACCCACCCCACTCTTTCCTCCTCCTCCTCCTCCTCCTCCTCCTCCTCCTCGCGCCGCCCCTTCCTCCCCTTCCCTCTTTCCCCTTGAGCTCTCTCCCTGCTGCTTGTCCTAGGTCGCGTGGCTCCCTAGCCTGGGCTCCTCCCATGGGTCCCGGGACCCCTCCCACCCAGCCACCCAGCTTCATGCTGGCGCTCCAGCCTTTCCACACGCAGGGCCCTCCTTTGGCCCTGCTTGGGTCCAGGTCCCTCCCTGGAGGATCTACTCCCCTGGATTGCAGAGGAGTGCCATCAGCTGGCCTCTGCGCCCTGAAGGCTGCCTATGGGAAACACAGCCCTGCCCCTCGCCTGGGCCCCCTTGGCTGCAGGAACCCTGACACCTGGCAGTGGACCTGGGCGCTGCGCTGACCTTGGCCTGCGCGATCCCCTCCCTTCCCTCCCTTCCCTCCCCTGCCCTCTCGCCTTGCATGCTGCCCCTAAGCCAAGCCAGCCCTCCCTAACCCTGGAGCTTTAAGCTCCAGTCCTGGGGCCTGGCTCCTGGGCTGGGCCCCTGAGCGCGTGTTCGTCGTCGTGTCGCGTGGCGTGCCGTGGCGTCGGGTGGCGTCGCTCCAGGTCGTCGGGTCGGACGGGGGCCCCTTGCTTGGGCCCCCTACCGCGCGCGCTCCCCGCGGTGCCCCTAGCGCCGCCTGCCTTCGCCCCCCCACCCCACCCACCCCACTCTTTCCTCCTCCTCCTCCTCCTCCTCCTCCTCCTCCTCGCGCCGCCCCTTCCTCCCCTTCCCTCTTTCCCCTTGAGCTCTCTCCCTGCTGCTTGTCCTAGGTCGCGTGGCTCCCTAGCCTGGGCTCCTCCCATGGGTCCCGGGACCCCTCCCACCCAGCCACCCAGCTTCATGCTGGCGCTCCAGCCTTTCCACACGCAGGGCCCTCCTTTGGCCCTGCTTGGGTCCAGGTCCCTCCCTGGAGGATCTACTCCCCTGGATTGCAGAGGAGTGCCATCAGCTGGCCTCTGCGCCCTGAAGGCTGCCTATGGGAAACACAGCCCTGCCCCTCGCCTGGGCCCCCTTGGCTGCAGGAACCCTGACACCTGGCAGTGGACCTGGGCGCTGCGCTGACCTTGGCCTGCGCGATCCCCTCCCTTCCCTCCCTTCCCTCCCCTGCCCTCTCGCCTTGCATGCTGCCCCTAAGCCAAGCCAGCCCTCCCTAACCCTGGAGCTTTAAGCTCCAGTCCTGGGGCCTGGCTCCTGGGCTGGGCCCCTGAGCGCGTGTTCGTCGTCGTGTCGCGTGGCGTGCCGTGGCGTCGGGTGGCGTCGCTCCAGGTCGTCGGGTCGGACGGGGGCCCCTTGCTTGGGCCCCCTACCGCGCGCGCTCCCCGCGGTGCCCCTAGCGCCGCCTGCCTTCGCCCCCCCACCCCACCCACCCCACTCTTTCCTCCTCCTCCTCCTCCTCCTCCTCCTCCTCCTCGCGCCGCCCCTTCCTCCCCTTCCCTCTTTCCCCTTGAGCTCTCTCCCTGCTGCTTGTCCTAGGTCGCGTGGCTCCCTAGCCTGGGCTCCTCCCATGGGTCCCGGGACCCCTCCCACCCAGCCACCCAGCTTCATGCTGGCGCTCCAGCCTTTCCACACGCAGGGCCCTCCTTTGGCCCTGCTTGGGTCCAGGTCCCTCCCTGGAGGATCTACTCCCCTGGATTGCAGAGGAGTGCCATCAGCTGGCCTCTGCGCCCTGAAGGCTGCCTATGGGAAACACAGCCCTGCCCCTCGCCTGGGCCCCCTTGGCTGCAGGAACCCTGACACCTGGCAGTGGACCTGGGCGCTGCGCTGACCTTGGCCTGCGCGATCCCCTCCCTTCCCTCCCTTCCCTCCCCTGCCCTCTCGCCTTGCATGCTGCCCCTAAGCCAAGCCAGCCCTCCCTAACCCTGGAGCTTTAAGCTCCAGTCCTGGGGCCTGGCTCCTGGGCTGGGCCCCTGAGCGCGTGTTCGTCGTCGTGTCGCGTGGCGTGCCGTGGCGTCGGGTGGCGTCGCTCCAGGTCGTCGGGTCGGACGGGGGCCCCTTGCTTGGGCCCCCTACCGCGCGCGCTCCCCGCGGTGCCCCTAGCGCCGCCTGCCTTCGCCCCCCCACCCCACCCACCCCACTCTTTCCTCCTCCTCCTCCTCCTCCTCCTCCTCCTCCTCGCGCCGCCCCTTCCTCCCCTTCCCTCTTTCCCCTTGAGCTCTCTCCCTGCTGCTTGTCCTAGGTCGCGTGGCTCCCTAGCCTGGGCTCCTCCCATGGGTCCCGGGACCCCTCCCACCCAGCCACCCAGCTTCATGCTGGCGCTCCAGCCTTTCCACACGCAGGGCCCTCCTTTGGCCCTGCTTGGGTCCAGGTCCCTCCCTGGAGGATCTACTCCCCTGGATTGCAGAGGAGTGCCATCAGCTGGCCTCTGCGCCCTGAAGGCTGCCTATGGGAAACACAGCCCTGCCCCTCGCCTGGGCCCCCTTGGCTGCAGGAACCCTGACACCTGGCAGTGGACCTGGGCGCTGCGCTGACCTTGGCCTGCGCGATCCCCTCCCTTCCCTCCCTTCCCTCCCCTGCCCTCTCGCCTTGCATGCTGCCCCTAAGCCAAGCCAGCCCTCCCTAACCCTGGAGCTTTAAGCTCCAGTCCTGGGGCCTGGCTCCTGGGCTGGGCCCCTGAGCGCGTGTTCGTCGTCGTGTCGCGTGGCGTGCCGTGGCGTCGGGTGGCGTCGCTCCAGGTCGTCGGGTCGGACGGGGGCCCCTTGCTTGGGCCCCCTACCGCGCGCGCTCCCCGCGGTGCCCCTAGCGCCGCCTGTCTTCGCCCCCCCACCCCACCCACCCCACTCTTTCCTCCTCCTCCTCCTCCTCCTCCTCCTCCTCCTCGCGCCGCCCCTTCCTCCCCTTCCCTCTTTCCCCTTGAGCTCTCTCCCTGCTGCTTGTCCTAGGTCGCGTGGCTCCCTAGCCTGGGCTCCTCCCATGGGTCCCGGGACCCCTCCCACCCAGCCACCCAGCTTCATGCTGGCGCTCCAGCCTTTCCACACGCAGGGCCCTCCTTTGGCCCTGCTTGGGTCCAGGTCCCTCCCTGGAGGATCTACTCCCCTGGATTGCAGAGGAGTGCCATCAGCTGGCCTCTGCGCCCTGAAGGCTGCCTATGGGAAACACAGCCCTGCCCCTCGCCTGGGCCCCCTTGGCTGCAGGAACCCTGACACCTGGCAGTGGACCTGGGCGCTGCGCTGACCTTGGCCTGCGCGATCCCCTCCCTTCCCTCCCTTCCCTCCCCTGCCCTCTCGCCTTGCATGCTGCCCCTAAGCCAAGCCAGCCCTCCCTAACCCTGGAGCTTTAAGCTCCAGTCCTGGGGCCTGGCTCCTGGGCTGGGCCCCTGAGCGCGTGTTCGTCGTCGTGTCGCGTGGCGTGCCGTGGCGTCGGGTGGCGTCGCTCCAGGTCGTCGGGTCGGACGGGGGCCCCTTGCTTGGGCCCCCTACCGCGCGCGCGCCCCGCGGTGCCCCTAGCGCCGCCTGCCTTCGCCCCCCCACCCCACCCACCCCACTCTTTCCTCCTCCTCCTCCTCCTCCTCCTCCTCCTCCTCGCGCCGCCCCTTCCTCCCCTTCCCTCTTTCCCCTTGAGCTCTCTCCCTGCTGCTTGTCCTAGGTCGCGTGGCTCCCTAGCCTGGGCTCCTCCCATGGGTCCCGGGACCCCTCCCACCCAGCCACCCAGCTTCATGCTGGCGCTCCAGCCTTTCCACACGCAGGGCCCTCCTTTGGCCCTGCTTGGGTCCAGGTCCCTCTCTGGAGGATCTACTCCCCTGGATTGCAGAGGAGTGCCATCAGCTGGCCTCTGCGCCCTGAAGGCTGCCTATGGGAAACACAGCCCTGCCCCTCGCCTGGGCCCCCTTGGCTGCAGGAACCCTGACACCTGGCAGTGGACCTGGGCGCTGCGCTGACCTTGGCCTGCGCGATCCCCTCCCTTCCCTCCCTTCCCTCCCCTGCCCTCTCGCCTTGCATGCTGCCCCTAAGCCAAGCCAGCCCTCCCTAACCCTGGAGCTTTAAGCTCCAGTCCTGGGGCCTGGCTCCTGGGCTGGGCCCCTGAGCGCGTGTTCGTCATCATGTCGCGTGGCGTGCCGTGGCGTCGGGTGGCGTCGCTCCAGGTCGTCGGGTCGGACGGGGGCCCCTTGCTTGGGCCCCCTACCGCGCGCGCTCCCCGCGGTGCCCCTAGCGCCGCCTGCCTTCGCCCCCCCACCCCACCCACCCCACTCTTTCCTCCTCCTCCTCCTCCTCCTCCTCCTCCTCCTCGCGCCGCCCCTTCCTCCCCTTCCCTCTTTCCCCTTGAGCTCTCTCCCTGCTGCTTGTCCTAGGTCGCGTGGCTCCCTAGCCTGGGCTCCTCCCATGGGTCCCGGGACCCCTCCCACCCAGCCACCCAGCTTCATGCTGGCGCTCCAGCCTTTCCACACGCAGGGCCCTCCTTTGGCCCTGCTTGGGTCCAGGTCCCTCTCTGGAGGATCTACTCCCCTGGATTGCAGAGGAGTGCCATCAGCTGGCCTCTGCGCCCTGAAGGCTGCCTATGGGAAACACAGCCCTGCCCCTCGCCTGGGCCCCCTTGGCTGCAGGAACCCTGACACCTGGCAGTGGACCTGGGCGCTGCGCTGACCTTGGCCTGCGCGATCCCCTCCCTTCCCTCCCTTCCCTCCCCTGCCCTCTCGCCTTGCATGCTGCCCCTAAGCCAAGCCAGCCCTCCCTAACCCTGGAGCTTTAAGCTCCAGTCCTGGGGCCTGGCTCCTGGGCTGGGCCCCTGAGCGCGTGTTCGTCGTCGTGTCGCGTGGCATGCAGTGGAGTCGGGTGGCATAGCTCCAGGTCGTTGGATTGGACGGGGGCCCCTTGCTTGGGCCCCCTACCGCGCGCGCTCCCCGCGGTGCCCCTAGCGCCGCCTGCCTTCGCCCCCCCACCCCACCCACCCCACTCTTTCCTCCTCCTCCTCCTCCTCCTCCTCCTCCTCCTCCTCGCGCCGCCCCTTCCTCCCCTTCCCTCTTTCCCCTTGAGCTCTCTCCCTGCTGCTTGTCCTAGGTCGCGTGGCTCCCTAGCCTGGGCTCCTCCCATGGGTCCCGGGACCCCTCCCACCCAGCCACCCAGCTTCATGCTGGCGCTCCAGCCTTTCCACACGCAGGGCCCTCCTTTGGCCCTGCTTGGGTCCAGGTCCCTCCCTGGAGGATCTACTCCCCTGGATTGCAGAGGAGTGCCATCAGCTGGCCTCTGCGCCCTGAAGGCTGCCTATGGGAAACACAGCCCTGCCCCTCGCCTGGGCCCCCTTGGCTGCAGGAACCCTGACACCTGGCAGTGGACCTGGGCGCTGCGCTGACCTTGGCCTGCGCGATCCCCTCCCTTCCCTCCCTTCCCTCCCCTGCCCTCTTGCCTTGCATTCTGCCCCTAACCTAAGCTAGCCCTCTGTACCCTGGAGCTTTAGGCTCCAGTCCTGGGTTTGGTTCCTAGGCTGGGCCCCTTAGCTCCTGTTCCTCATCCTGTCTCGTGGCATCTTGTGGTGTCCAGTGTCATCGCTCCAGGTCGTCGAGTCAGCCCGGGGCCCCTTGCTTGGGCTGCCTACCGGGCGCCCTCCCCTCTCTGCCTCTTGCGCTGTTTGCTGCCCCCCACCCCACCCCACCCCACTCTTTCCTAGTTCTCTGCCGCCCCTTCCCCCCTTCTTCCTTTCCCCTCCCTCTCTCTGTGCCCCTTTGCTTCCTTCCCTCCCTGTCCTAGGTCATGTGGCTCCCTAGCCTTGGCTCCTTTCTTGGGTCCTGGCTCTTGCCCCTCTCTGCACCCACTGTGATCCCTCCCACCCCCTCGTTGAGCCCTACAGTCCCCTCCTCTTGGCCCCTGTCCTTTGTCAGGCCCCCTTTGCCAGGTGCTTGGCCCAGGATTATCCTCTTGGCCAGCTGGCCTCTTGGGAAAAAGAGCCCCGCCCCTCACCTGGGCCCCTTGCTCTCCCTACACCCTTGTTCCTGCACCAGGAACCCTGACACCAGGGCCTGGAGCCTTCCTCCGCTCTGCCTTGCCTTGCCCTGCCCTGCCCTGCAGGATCCCCTGCCTTCTTTCCCCAGCCCCATCCACTGTCTTGAGCCCCCTGCCCCAGCGCCAGCTCTTGCCTCTCCAATCCCCGCCAGCCCTGCTCCTGCCTGAGCCTCTAGTGGCCCTTGTTGCCCAGAGCCGCCCTGGGCGTTGGCTGTGGACCCCTTGCCTGGGTCCTTTGGCCTTCCTCAGCCGGTGCTCTGCTCCATGACCCCTGAGAGCACACAGTGAACCTGGGTCTTGAGCCTGCCTCCCCCTGGCCCACCTGCTCCCCTCTCTCCCCTCTGTCCAGTCCCTCCCTCTCCTCCCCAGGCCTGATGGGGGCCCTGGCAAATGGCTTTCCATGCCTGGACCTGGCTCCTTCCTGGAGCCCCAGGCCCCTCATCTCCATGGCCCTTGCCCTGTCCCTGTCTCTGGATTTCAGGCCCCTTGCTGGCACCCCCTCCTGGCCTCCCCTCTGTTCCCCCAGTGCTGTGGTATCCTGGCACCCCCGGGACCCTCCGCTTCCCCTGATTCTCCCTAGCCTGGGCTCATCCAATGGGCCCGGTGTCCTCTTTCACGCAGCCACCCAGCCACCCAGGTTCATGCTGGCATTCGCAGGGTTTCCCCACACAGGGCCCTTGTTTGACCCGGGTTGGGTCCTGGTCCCTGTCTGAGGATCTACTCCCCTGGATTGCAGAGGAGTGCAATCTGGCTGGCCTCTGCTCCCTGAAGGCTCCCAAAGGGAAACACAGCCCTGCCCCTCCTCTTGGCCCCCTTTTCTGCCTGAGCCCTGACACCTGGCAGTGGACATGGGCCTTGTGCGGACCTTGGCCTGCGAGATCCCCTCCCTTCTTTTCCCTTCCCTCTAGCCTTTTATGCTGCCCCTAACCTAAGCCAATCCCCCCTGCCCCCCGCCAACCCTGGAGCTTTAAGCCCCAGTCCGGGGCCTGCTTCCTTGGCTGGGCCCCTGAGCATGTTCGTCGTGGCTAGTGGCTTCGCATGGCCTCTGGTGGCATAACTCCTCTTCAAGAGGTACCCGGGGGCCCCTTGCTTGGGTCCCCTACCATGCTCTCCTGGGAGTTTCTTGTGCTGGCCACCACCTGCTTCAGGCTCTTTCCTTGTCCTCATACAGCCCCTTCTTCCCCTTCCCAGTAAGTAGTGGCTCAGACAATGATCCAGGTTTTGTGCAGAGGTGACATGATACTGACCAAGAGTTTAGAGATTAGATGGAAGTTACATACTACTGCCTATACCCTTCAGAATTCTGGTATAGTTAAAACGATGTGCAGAACTTTATGTCTGAATTAGATAAGCTGTTTCAGTAGACTCACTTACATGATGATGAACTTCTCTGGATTACATTGTTGAGGATTCAACCACTCGCACTAGAAGGACTGCATTCTCTCCCTAGATAATGTACTTGAGGCCAACCTGTTATTAGGGGACCATTGGGAGACTTTCAAGAGATAGAATTAACCCTTAGACAACAGCTTCAGGCCTTAGGGAAAACTTTACAGGTTCTCAACCAATGGGTTAGAGAAAGATTGCCACTAAGTTGACCCAGGCGCACATTTCTTTAAGCATGGAGATCGAGTCTTGGTCAAACAATGGAATATTCAAACACCTAAACATTTTGTAAGGGCCCTTTCACTGTTATTTTCTCCATCTCAATTGCAGTAAAGTTTGCAGAAATAGGTCCATGGATTTACTACACCAGACTCAAGCCTGCAGCTCTGGACTGGGAGTTCACTCCAGATGCTGCTACACCCTTGAAGCTGACCATTCCGAAGAAAAAGGAGCACCGCAGAAGCTTGAGGATCAGAAGGACAACAGCCCTGCTCCAGTCACTCTGGAAGCTGACTGGTCTACGCATGGCTGAAGCTTGAGGAGACTATGGCTCTGTTTCAGCTACAGGGGAGGGGCTGGCTGATCAATGCGTGGTGAAAGATAAACTTCACACCAAGACTAATGAACTCTTTCAACCTCTAAGATACTTATACTGTAATGCATCACAACCCCTTGCTTCTAGATATATACATAGTTCTCTGTTTGGTTTTTGTTACTGGTTTGATAACAGTAACTCATACTGACTGGACACTGGGGAAAAATCATTTGTACTTTTTTTATCTTGCTTGTATAAATTTTCCAGGATTTGTTTCTTGTTATTAGTTTGGCTTTGTTAATTCATGATGTTTAACCTATGCTAACAAAAATGTTAGTCTATTATTCAGTTTCGTTTCCTTTGATAACCTTAGTTGTTCTGTCCTACTCCTATTCCAACCATGGAGATCATGTGAACCATATGTCAGGACAATCCAGTGTAACCAAGAGGTGATAAAATATAAATTTATAACCTGTCCTGCCAGAGGAATGTTATAGATGGATGTCTGGAAAGACAAAAGAGGTCCATTGGGAAGAAAATTGATTTAGGAGGTTCCCAATCTTGGGGTGAAGATAACTGGCCACCCCCTAGGATTTTTGTCACTTATGGTGTCACTACCTGGCCACAAAATGACAGGTGGAGTTATAAAACCCCTATTTATATGTTAAACAGAATTATTCACTTACCATCTGTACTAGAAATTATTATTAATCAAACTGCCAGAGCCTTTGACCTCCTAGCCACACAATAGATCAGATGCCAGTGGCTAACTATCCAAACCACTTGGCATTAGATTACATAGTGGCTGAAGAAAGATAAATATGTGGAGAGTTCACAGCTCACTTTGTTGCATCCAAATGGCTGACAATAGACAAACAGTTAAGAATATAGCCAACAACACCTGAGAACTAGTACATGTGCTAGTTCATACCTAGAAGGGCCTTAAAGTTTGGGTCCCAAACACACTTTTGAGTGATGGTTGTCAACTCTTGGTAGATTTAATAGCTTAACTGGTATAGTGGGTATTCTGTTGTTAACCTGTTTATTGCTCCCATATTTGGCTACACTGTGCATTAAAACTATGGGTTTGCTATAGAAGCTGCTGTTGTCATCCTTTGACAACTAAGGTTTTGATATTGTATAAGGATGTAAGCTAAGATAATGGTAATGATGCTCTTAAATTAAAAAAAAAATAAATTATGGGAAGCATCATTAAAAGGGGGAATTGAAGTGGCTCCCTCTGTCTCCACAGAAAAGTCTTAACTGGGCTTCTCCAGAAATCTTCACCATGGCTGATTTTAGAACTGTCAGCAAAAGAGTCTCTCCAAAAGACATTAATGGAGATAAACTTCCTATTTTAATGTCATCCTGATTTATTTGGCCACTGGCTGAGAAGATACCAGCACTCCAGGTACTGGACACCCCCTTACTAGTTTTTCACAAACATATCCATTGTAGTATTTGGTAGAAATGTGCAAACAATGCCTCTGGCTTTGAGCTGGGCTTCAGAGAAGTCTACATTTTTTAAGATAAGTTACCAACTGGGCTCCATGCAACAAATGCCAGGGGGAGATAAAAGGAGAAAAGAAGCTCTCCCCTTCTCAGGTGTTGTCTTTGAAGAGGTAACTTGCCCAAAGTAGTGAAAGAAAAAGCTGCTTTTGTGTGAACTTCTGCAGACTGTAAACTTCTGAGCCCCTCCCCTTACATGCTGGGTATAAAATTGTGAAACTCCCTGAACTCTGGGTTCTGGGGATTGATTGATTAGAGCAAAAGGTGTTCCCTCTGAGCCTGGCTGCAGCCCAATAAAACTGTTTTCTGCTATCTTCTATGCCTTGTCTCATTTATCCCTACAACAGTACTGTGATATCCTGGCACTGCCTGGACCTTCCCCTCCCCCTGCCTCTCCCTAGCCAGGGCTCCTTGAAAGGGTCCTAGCTCTCCACTGACCACCTTCCCAATTCTGACCTGAAGGTATCCTCACATAGTACCCTCCTTTGGTCTATGTATCTCTCTGAGGTTCTACTCACCTGAGGCAGAAGAGTGGAATTGGCTGGCATCTGCACCCTGAAGGCTCCCTATGGGAAACAGCCCTGCCCCTCGCATGGGCCTCCTTCACCGCCTGAACCTTGACACCAGGCAGTGTATTTGGGCCTAGCACCGACCTTGCCCTTCATGATCCCCTCCTTTCCATCCCCTGCCTTCTAGCCTTGCATGCTACCCCTACCCCAACCCAGCCCTCCTAACCCTGACCATTCACGCTCCAGTCCCCGGGCCTGGCCGCTCACCTGAGCCCCTGAACACATTCCTGTTGTTGTGGGGCTTCACAAGGAGTCTCTTGGAGTTGTGTCTGACCAAGGAGCCCCTTTCTTGGGCCCCGAGAGCGCTCCCCTCCTTGACCTTTTGTTGACATCTGTCTGCTCAGCCTAGCACCACCCCTTCCTCTCCTTCCCCTAGTGCTTTCCCCTGGAGCTCAGGCCTCCTGCTCCTTGGGTTCCTAATCTTCTTTTGGTCAAGTGGGTCCCTTGCCTGGCTCTTGCCCCTATCCCCACACTCTGCGACACTGAGCCATGCCCTCCCATTGCCATCCTCCTGGCACTCGTCCCTTGCCAGGTTCACTTGGCACAGACCCTAGCTCTTATTTCTCATCTGGGCCAGGTGCCTTATGGGAAACACAGCCCTACCCCTTGCCTTGGCCCCTTGCTCTCCCTGGGCCCTTAATCCTGCACTCGAAATCCTGACACCTAGCAGTTACACTGGGCCTGGAGCCTAGCTCCCCGCTTTCGGATCTCCTGCTCTTCCTTCCCAGCCTTATCCTCTTTTCTTAGCCCTAGCCCTGGCCCTTGACTCTCCATTCCCTGACCTGACTCCTCACTTGAGCCTCTGCTGGCCCTTCTTGCTCTGTGAGTACTTGTGCTTTGAATGTGGGCCATTTTCTGGGGCAGCTTCCCTGCTCCCCTTGGCTTCCCTATACTGCAGTACCCTAGTGCCACCCCACCTTCCCAACCCTCCCTTCCTGGCTCTCCCCTGGCATGGTCCCTCCTCTAGGTTCCTAACGTGGGCTCCTTGCTGAGGTCCTGGTCCCCAACCCACACAAACCAGTCCTCAGGCTCTTCAGGCTGTGCCTTTGGCCCTCCTATCATCCCTGTCCCTGCCAGGCCCCTTTTCCGGATCCCCTTCCCAGGAGGCTCACTGGGCCCAGGTGACTAGACTTGACCTCTTGGTCCAGGGGGCTCCCTTTGAGAAAACGGAGCCCTGCCCCTTGCCTTGGCCTTTAGTCCTCCCTCAGCCCAGGCCCCACTCCAGAATTCTGACAGCTGGCAGTGGACCTGGGCCTTGAGCCTTCTTCCCCCTGCGCCACCAGCTCTCCAATCTCCCTCCCTCCCCTCCCCATCCCTGTTCATTTACATGCATGGCACCCTGGCCCTTGCACTTGGCTCTCCATTCCATGGCCTGGCTCCTTGCTTGAGCCCCTGGCCATCCTTCTCAAGGACGCTGTCCCTGTCTCATGATTTTAGGCCCCTTTTTCCAGCCCCCTCCTGTGCCTCTCCTCTGTTCCCCTTGGGTTGTGGTATCCTGGCACTGCCTGGACCCTCCACACCCCTTCTTCTCCATAGTGTGGGCTACTCCAATGGGTCCTGGCTCCCCACTGACACACCCTTTACCCCTGCACTCCAGATATCCCCTCACAGTTCCCTCTTTTGGCCCTCCTTTGGTTCAGGTCTCTCTCTCTGAGGATCTAGTCACTTGGGGCAGAGAAGTGCAATTGGCTGGCCACTGTGCCCTGAAGGCTCCCCATGGGAAACACAGCCCAGCCCCTCATCTGGGTCCCCTTTGCTGCCTAAACCTTGAAACCTGTCCTTGGCAGGGGTCTCGTGCAGACCTTGCCTTATGAGATCCCCTCCCTTGTATTCCTGCCCTCTCGCCTTCCATGCTGCCCCTACCCCAACCCAGCCCTCCCTGATGCTGCGCTCTCCAGTCCTAGGCCTGGACACTCACCTTAGCCCCTGGCCTTGTTCCTAATGATACATGGGGTAGCATGGTGTTGCCTCGTGTTGGGTCTGCCCTGGGGGTCCCTTTGCTTGGGCCCCCTAGTATACGCCCCTCTGTTCCCCTTGTGCAGCCCTCTGTCTCCTGGTCCTAGAGCAGCCCCTTCCTCCCCTTCAGGCACCTTATGGGAAACAGCCCTACCCCTCACCTGGGCTCATTGCTCTCCTTAGGACCTCCCTGGGACTGGAGCCTACCTCCTCCCTACTGCATCCCCTGCCTTCCCTCCCCAGCCTTGTCCATTGTCGTGAGCCCCTGCCACAGCCCTGGACCTTGGCTCTCCATTCCTTGGCCTGGCTCCTCTCTTGAACCTCTAGTTTCCCTTCTTGTTCTGTACATCCCTGGGCTTTTTCTGTGAGCCCATCTCTGGGGCTACTTCCCTGCTTCCCTTTGCTGTAGTATCCTAGTGCTGCCCCCCCTTCCCAGCCACTTCCTTCCCTGCTCTCCCCTGGCATGCGCCCTCCCCTAGTTCCCTAGCCTGGCCTTTATGGGGATCCTGGCCCCTACCCCACCAGCATGCATCCTCTGCCCCTTCCTATTGAGTCCTCCTTTGGCCCTCCTGCTATCCCTGTCCCTGCCGGGCCCTTTTTCCCAAGCCTTTCCCAGGATGCCCACCCTGGACAGGGAATTAGACCTGGCCTCTTGGCCCTATGGGCTCCCTTTTGGAAAACATTTCCCTGCCTCTTGCTAGGGCCTTTTGGCCTCTCTCAGCCCCGCACTTCTCCCAAATTCTGACACCCTGCAGTGGACCTAGGCCCTGAGCTTCCCTTGCCCTGTGCCACTTGCTTCCCTTTCTCTCCTCCCTACCCTCCCCAGTCCTGTGCATTTTCATTCACCCCTTCCTGGCCGTGCCACTTGGCTCTTCATTCCTAAGCCTGACTCCTTGATTGAGCCTTTGGCCGCCCTTCTGAAAGACCCTATCACTGTACTTTGACTTCAGGCCCCCTTTTTTTTGCCTTCTAATGTTCCTCCCCTCTGTTTCTATTGTGCTGTGGTATTCTGGAACTGCCAGGATCCTCTCCTCACCCTGCTTCTCCCTAGCTGGGGCTCCTGGAACGGGTCCTGGCTCCCCACTGACTACCAGCCACGTCTGCATGCCAGGTATCTCTCACAGTGCCCTCCTTTGTTCCTACTTTAGTCCAGGTCACTCTATGAGGATCTACTCACCTAGGGCAGAGGAATGGAATTGGCTGGCCTCTGTGCCTTGAAGGCTCCCTATGGAAAACAGCCCTGCCCCTGGCCTGGGCCCCCTTTGCCGCCTGAACCTTGCAACCTGGCAGTGGACTTGGGACTTGTGCCAATCTTGCCCTGAGTGATCCACTCCCATCCCTTCCCTGCCCTCTCGCCTTGCATGCTTCCCATACCCCAATTCAGCCCTCCCTAATCCTGACCCTGAGCACTCCAGTTCCCAGGCCAGGCTCCTCACCTTAGCCCTTGATCACCTTCCTAATGTTGCATGGGGTAGCTTGTCCTTGCTTCCTGATGGATACTACCTGGTGGTCCCTTGCTTGGGCCCCCTAGTGTGCTTTCCTCTGTGGCCCTTGCCCAGTCCTCTGGCTCCTGGTCATAGCGTAGCCAATTTCTCCCCTTTGGGCACCTTATTAGAAACAGAGCCCTGCCCCTTGCCTGGGCCCCTTGCTCTCCCTGGGCCTTTGTTACTGCACCTGGGAACCTGACACCTGGCAGTGGCACTGTTTGGGGAGCCTAGCTCTGCCCTGCCAAATCCCCAGCTTTCCCTCCCAGCCTTGTCCACTTTCCTGACCCCCATGTCCCATCCCTGCTTCTTGGGTCTCCATACCCTGGTCTGTCTCCTCACTAGAGCCTCTGGGGGCCCATCTCACTCCATGAGTCCCTGGGCTTTGACTGCAAGCCCCTCCATGGGGCTGCTTCCCTGATCCCCTTGGCTTCCCTGTTCTGTAGTACTGTAGGGCCTCCCCGCCTTCCCAGCCCCGCCCTTCCCTGCTCTCCCTGCCATGGGCCCTCCCCTAGGTCCCTAGCCTGGGCTCCTTGCTGGTGACCTGGCCCCCATCCCACCAAGCCCCATCCTACGGCCCTTCACACTGTACCCTCCTTCAGTCCTCCTGTCTTCCCTGTTTTGGCAGGGCCTCTTTTCTAGATGCCTTTCCCAGGATGCTCACCCAGACCAGGTGACTGGACCAGGCCTCTTGGCCCTGTGGGCTCCCTTTGGGAAAATATAGCCCTGCCCCTTGCCTGGGCACTTTGGCCTCTCTCAACCCAGGCCCTGCTCCCAAACCCTGAAACCCTTGAGCCTTCCTACCCCTGTACCACACGCTACTCCCCTCCCTCCCCTCCCCAGCCCTGTGAGTTTTCATGCACCCTTACCCTGGCCCTGGCACATGGCTCTCCATTCTGCCTGGCTCGTGCTTGAGCCCCTGGCCACCCTTCTCCAGGACCCAGTCCCTGTCCCTTGATTTCAGGTCGCCATTTCCAGCCCCCTCCTGTACCTCCCCTCTGTTCCTATTGTGCTGAGGTATCCTGGCACTGCCTGGACCCTCCCCTCCCCCTGCTTCTCCATAGCAGGGGTTCCTTGAATGGGTTCTAGCTCCCCACCCCACCCCCATCTCTGCATGCTTGGACGCCCCTCTCAGTGCCCTCATTTGGCCCTCCATTGTTCCAGGTTCCTACCTGAGGATCTACTCTCCTGGAGCAGAGGAGTGGAATGGCTTTTCTCTGTATTTTGAAGGCTCCCTATGGGAAACACAGGCCCACCCCTCGCTCTACTACTAAGCAACAACCCCAGCTCCTAGCCCAGATGTTATTGCTCAACTTTTTGCTCTTAAGAACTAGGCCAGAAAGAAGTCAGGTACTCTGAGGGGTAAAATCATGGGTGTTCCTACCTCTAGACACTAGAAGTGATAACTGTGGGTTCACCTCCCTTTGAAGTCTAATTTTCTCCTCACAAAAGTGGAATTTCTTTTTTGATAGCATTCTCACTCACACATAAATTATGCACACTGAAATGCTTAATCTGGGTTGCCTTATTGAGTTTCTCTTCCACTCTCTCCCCTCAGCTCTCAACACCTTGTGTTCTGTGGCTCTGGGGATTAGAACTAGAGCCTTCAGCCCACCAGGACATTGTTCAACCTCTGAGCTGGATTCTCAGCTCCCATATTTGCTTTCAAGTGATCTTATCTTATGTATTTCTACCAACAGTGTTTGAGAGTCACTAAGATATAACTGTCTATCTACCTACCTACTTTGGAAAAAAGGCAGATGTTTAGCATGTGACATGATGCTAATGAACATTTTACCTCACATATGAAATTTAAATTTCTCTGATGTTAATGATCTCATACATCCCTGTGCTCTTCCTCAGGCCACAGTGCCAACCCTACTACTTCCTCTCTTGACTTCAAAACCACATAAAATTTTCATTCCAAAGGTGAAGGGAAAAGGCTTTAATCATGTTGTAAATTTTAATAAGAGAAAAACCACAACTCTGAGTATATCAAAAGGAACACAGAATAGGATAAATTAGCCATAGTATAGGATAAATTAAATAAAGAGATTTTTCCCACTGAAAAGCATTCAGTATTTCATGAGAGGAAGATAAAGGAAGGAATGGTTGGCACTACAGAGATCTCAGGCTTCAAATGTCCAGGTTATAGAAAAGAGAATGAAATGTTGGTGCATCAGAGTTTTACAAAGAAAGTGGCAAAAATGTACCAATATCTACTTTCCATTAGGGAAAAACAGAACCAGGAGGAAGTTGTGAGGTGAGACCACTCTAAGCTCTCCACTCTCACTCTCTCCCCTTCTAGTTCCTGTGTCTTCCCATATTTTCAGAGACCTGCAGCTTTGAGGCAAGTGAGGCCTCTCTTCTGCTCAGCATGCTTAGTAGTGAAGGGATATGCACCGCCTGTTCATTACACTAAGAATTACACAGCCTCACCCAGGTCCTAGAAAGTTCTTCCCAGGAACTCTTTTCTCCAGAGTAAATGAAGCCCACTTTAGGCCACTGAGTCCCCATCCTATATAAGCAATGAGTTCATACATTTGTTCCTATAAGAATATATTAGCAATGTGTTAATATCTACTCTGGAGACATGGAAGAATCTTACACAAAATAAACTTTTGTTGAAATGAGATCCCTGGCTTTTCCTGTTAGACACAGGATATGAAAATTATATGAAACCAATTCTTTGAAGAAGGGCTAAAACAAGTATCAGGACCTTTAAGCTACACTCAAGACCTTGGGATTGCCAAGCTGGGTTTGGCTCTAGACTTGGAGGTAAGTCAGAGAAGGTCTCAGATTTCTGACTTAAGAATCACAAATGCTGGTTCTGGAGAGGTAGAGGAGGACAGCCCAGTGAAAGTCAGTGTCCAGCTCCATTGGTGATCGGTACACATCAGCTGAGGAGTCATCTATATTGTCACCGTGCCAACTGCTCTGTTCTTAAACAAACTGTGCACAGTGCTGAAGCAGCAGGCATTTTGTCAGATGCAGGCAAAGTAGAGGTGAAGAACATCCCTGTCCTTTTTCAGGCCAGGGAGGCAATTGTAGAGAGAAACTATGACATCAGGTATGACACCTGACATATGATGTGCCCACTCCAGGAGAATGATTAGCCACCTGGAATCCATTCCCCTTTACTCAGTATTTTAATTCTTTCTGGAGAGACAGTTTAGTAGAAGGAATATCCTAGGGGCTGAAACAGAAACAAGTATAATTATTAGTTTTGTGTAAAATGGAGATATTCCATATCAATAAGCAAAACCAACATTAGAATTTGTGATTTTCATATGCTAATGAAATGTTGAACTTGTCTACCACATACCAAATAGAAACATGAGCCATAAATAAGGACCTTAGTATGAAAATTTAAATTTCAATCTTAGAAAATACAAAATGTCTATGACATTGCAATTATACAATATTTCTTAAACAAAGTATAGAAATCAGATATCATAATGTAGATTTCAATAAAAAAGTTGATGCATTTAAACTTATTGAACTGCTTACATCTGTTGATCAAATAGAAGAGACAAGTTAAAACTGGCTTCACTCCTGGAGAATGCATATTAAGTAATAAAAGACAAATATAAAGGATACATATTTTTTAAGGTTCTAAAGTTTCTAAATTTAAGAAAAAGGATTTCAATTTTGTTGAGTTTAATTAATTAAAAGTTACTAAATAATTATATCAAATGTTTTAATCCAAAAACAAAACAAAACTAAGCAAAAACAGTAACCTCTTCATCAGGCATTCTACTCTGGGCCACCAGCCAAATCTCTTTCAATTCAACATTCCTATGAGGGGGCCATCTTGGTGGCCCTGGATGGGCACAAGGAGATCAAGTGGGCAAATCCAGAAGCAGGAAGAGAGAGAAAGGAAAGCCTGAGGCACTGGGCAATTTCTCAGGACTTACTAAGCTCTGAGTTTTAGCCCAAAGCCAATCCAGTCTGACTCCTTCCCCATCAGGTGCTTCTATTTTCTTCTTTCTCTTTCCCCTCTCCCTAGCATCTTTTGACAGCCATATCCTTTGAAATTCCCAGGCATACTTTTGATATTCACCAGTCCAGCTATGGGTGTATTCAGATTTTGTGGAGAAGGAAGCTCATGTAATTAGGGGAGAGCTAGCGAGAGCTATTTAAGAGAGTGAAAACATTAAGTATGCAAGTTACAAAAACACAGGACTAGGGGCCTTCTTAGAAGCTCTGAGGGTTTATTAACTTTATTAGACTGATTAATTTAAGAGTGAACTTTCCTCCTACTGAGTTCTCTAAATGTTAAACTATGTGAATGTTTATTTCCCATCCATGGTCAGAGCCCTAGTCTTTTTAACAACTAGGTGTGAGATCACAGTGGCATGGGGGAGGGCTTGGATGACACCCCTGGAGTGGGGATTACAGAAAACGCCAAGCTGTGGGTCCCAGAACATACTTGCATTGGAAGAATCAAAGAAATGATGGAGATGAGGAAGGCAACTGTTTTAAGATCCCTCAGAACTTTGTTTCAACTGGAAACTGCCATCAGGCTGAGCCAGACGGTCCCCTGCTTAGCAAAGCCTCATTCCCTGGGGGCCTCACCCAGTTCATACTGCCTCTGGCCTCGTGGTGCTGACACTCTCTAGGTGGAAACAGGAGGTCATAAGCCCTGGGTTGCTTTTGTGGAAAAGCGCTCACCACCACTAAAGGAGTGCTTTTTCTTCTCCTTTAGCTGTTGAAGACATTGCCCCTCCTCGGGCCCCTGTGCTGAGAAAACATAGTTGCATCAGGAATCAGAGTGGTCGACACATAAACTGAGGCAAGAGAAACTGGAGAACACAGTTTAAAGAGCTGTGCTTAGGAAGAAGACATGTCACCGGCACAAAGTCCGCACTGCTGGCCAGGTTTATACCTGAAGACCCAGGACGGTGAGGCTGTCAACGTAGGTGCCCATTCTGAGCAATGTCCCTTTACCTCCTGGGGCTGCTGTATGCGAAAGGTGGGATTCAACTTCTCTTAGATAGTACATCTGTTGATGTGGTCAGTCTCCCCAACCAACCGGAGGCTTTTTGCTCATTTATTAGGACCTCCCACCTGCTTACACAATACCTGCACTTCCTGCCAGGCCCCTCCTCTAAGCCTGTCCTGACTGGTGGTGGTAAGAGGGCCAGAGGGAGTGAAGTACTACACTTCATGGAATCTATGGAAGCCACTGGATTCAACCTTCGGAAACCAGCAGAGAGAAGGTGTCACCTAAAAAACAAGGTAACAGCCCCTTCACCATTAAGGGCAAGAAGAAGATGCCAGGGTACTGGTCCTATTTCTCTTCAATTTATGTGAAGGCATGTGGCAGAGCTCCATAGAGCAGGAGGTAATCCATGGTGTGCAAGTCAATGTTAACCTTATATAACAACACAACCCTGAAGTAAGTGTTGGACTTCAGGCTGCTACAATAGCATAGAGAAAACTAAATCATAACTGAATATGAGAACAACCTTACATGTTCTATCATTCAATCTTCATAGGGAAGAAATCTCTTCTCCTAGTGTATCAAGTGGGAAAATGTGCTCACAGTAGTTAATTAAAATTTACACCAAATACTAAACACTCATCCTAACCAGTGTCTTAATCTTTGAAATTTCTGGGGCTTCAGGGTTTATTTTTTAAAGTTGTTTAGGTGTTGATGGAGGTTTATTTTATTTATTTTTAGGTGGTGCTGAGGATTGAACCCAGTGCCTCACATATGCTAGGCAAGTATTCTACAAGTGTGCCACAACCCCAGCCTTATTTGTTTGGTTTTTAAGCTCCGCAAATGATTCCAATGCTAACAAGGGTTGAGAACACCACTTCAGAAAAAATGTAGTGATTTTTTAAAAATGTATGTTTTAGTTGTAGTTGGATGCAATACCTTTATTTTTTATTCATTTATATGTGGTGCTGAGAATCAAACCCAGGGCCTCACATGTGCTAGGTAAGTGCTTTACCACTGAACCACAACCCCAGCCCCCAAATGTAGTGAGTTTTCAATCTCCTTACTCTCACATGTTTCCCACTGGCAGAGGTGTGGAAAGTACCCAGGGAGAGCAATGCAAGGGAGCCCCAGCTGCTGGTCTCAAACAAATCTATGGTATGGCAGGAGTTCCTTAGGTAGAAAGGGTGTCTCCTCGGACAGTATTTTTATTCTGCATCTACTTAAGGAAGAGCCTGGAAGTCTCCAGTTTCCAAGACCTTTACACAGCTGTCCCTGTTCAGCGTAGCCTCTCCCAGACACTGCCCCCATTCAGACTAACGTCACTTGGTTCAGGTTTAATACCCACCAGGGAGTGGAGGTACTAGAAGGCAGAACTCCTGCCTCTGGCCTCTGGACCTCTATGTTATTGCAGTTAATATATACAGAAAATGTAAGAATCTCTCTATTTAAACAATTTATTTCTTGATGGAAATACTTATATGAAAGGAAAACTGTTAAATATCAAAATGAAATTTTGAAAGGCATTTTTTTTCCTTTTACCTGTAGTTTTTCTCAAATAAAAATTATGTGAAACTAACCTAATAAAAACAACCTAAAGCAGAAAGATTTTAATTACTTTTAATGGAGAAAATATATATTTCATGGAGGAAACCTGAGTCTATTATTTTGGGGTTTTTAAAATTAAAAGGAATTGTGATGGAATAAAAGGCATGAAGTACAATTCTAAGGCATAATTGTGTTCCTTCTTTCTTTAGGAACAGAAACTGAATGCCATCAGTTTAAGCACGAGGGATAAAGATAACTCATAATTGGATCCAAAAGCAAAAGCACATTTAAGGCTACACATCAGAGAGTGTCTCTCAAAAACACACAGCACTGGTCTATAGAGAGAGACTCTCAGAAATTAGAAAAGACTGGAGCAGGCAGCCATTAGCACCAGTGTAAACCTCTACAGACCCACAAAGCCCCTGGCAAATGTCAGAATACTATGTCATTCCAAGTGTTTGTGGGGAATGTGTGTATGCAGTATTGCACAACAATATATGTTGGAAGGCAAATGCCACATTAATCCTATGGAAAAATCTGACAATGCTCAGTAACTTTCAGATTATGTTCTTTTGAATGAAAAAATTATATTTATGGGTACATATGCTAGAGAAATTTTCCACAGGTTCATAGGGACAATTATGTGTGTTGATGGGGGACAGCAGCAATATGACAATGCTGCAGGACAGCAATATACTACAGGACAATGAAGAGGTAGGGTGTGCCAAAGCACATCAGAGGCTACTATGTCAGAGTTTGAAGCAGCAGATGAAATGTACATAAAAAGATCTTAGCAACTTGCAGATGGGGTCTTTGAGTGCAGATTAATGGTAGAAGTGCTAGCCTGGCATGCATGAGGCCCTGGAGTCAATCCCCAATGCTACTCAAACAAACAAACACACAACAAAAAAGAAAATGTTAAAATTTCTTCTAAATAAAATTAGTTATGTTTCCTGAAACTTTTTTACATCAGTTGAAAATATAATCGCCTGAAGAATGAATCACTCTTTTTCCTTTTCCTATAACTTGTCCAAGGTGATCTGTGAAAATCATTTTAAAACACAAAGAAACTGCCAAGGCTATCAAGGGTATGCCTATCCAAAGGGCCAATAAGTATTTGAAAAAATGTCACTTTAAAAAAGCAATGTAGTTGGGCATAGTGGTTCATGCCTGTAATCCCAGCATCTCCAGAGACTGAAACAAGAGGATCCCAAGTTCAAGGGCACAATCAGGAAATTTGAGAGGTCTTATGCAGCTTAGTGAGACCTCGGGATGGACTCAGGAGTAAGTAGGCAGAGGGGAACAACTCAGTCATCAATAAGCAAAATAATAATAATAATAATAATAATAATAATAATAATAATAATAACAACAACAAAAACAAAACAATGTGTGCCATTCCACTGTTAAAATTGTAGAGTTGGTAGGTATGTCTAGGCTAAACAGTGGGGCTGACACAGGTCCATATATGTAAAGAAGTGCTGTATTTTGGAAGACATACATAAATGTGGAGAAAGTAATACTGATCTTGATGGTTTAGATCTGCATTTTCTGGTTATTTAATGTATCCAGATAAACAAGGAACCAAGATACACTGCCACACTTACAGATTTCATGGCCAAATTAACCCATACATGAACTCCCCCTGCAACATTGAGATGAACCTTACTGAAAAAAGAATTTTTTTTTTCTGAAGCTAGAAGAAAATGCACACATGCATGCATACAAACACACACACACACACACACACACACACACGTCCCTAAATTTCTGAGACTGTCCTTGGACTATAAAATCTTCCTGTTTTGTGCTCCATCACATCTGGCTAAATACACATTCAAATAAAGTAGAAATGGGAGAAATTGCAATGAAAAAGGGAGAGTAGGCAGAGGGGAATAACTCAGGATAGAATATGCATATTTACATTAAAAAGATTGGAGATCCTGAAAAAAACATTGTGGATAATGGGACATTTACTCCATTCATTAACCATTTAGACAGGAAAATCATAGAAAACTTAGATACTCTTCGATGCAGGAAACCTAGGCAAAGATTAGAAAAATTACAATTCTCAATAGCCATAGGATATTTTTTTTTCTCAACACAACCTGCTCCCTTACTCATATATCCACTTAGCTGTGTATGCTTTAAAACTTAGTTTCTCCTTCCAGCTCCAGGATGAGTTAGCTTATGGTCTTAAGACTATGACCCAGCCCCACTTAGTCTGATCTCTAAAACCAGCCAATCCTAGCACATAACAGGAGAATTAGCTGGGTACAGTGACCCATTCAGGCAATCCCAGAAAATGAAGAGGCTGAGGGAAGAAAAACACATGTTTGAGGCCATCCTGGCAATTTAGCCAAATCTTGTCTCAAAACAGAAAAGAAAAAGGTCTAAGAGGAAGCTCAGTGGTAAAGCGTAAAATTAAATCACTAGCAGCACTGGGGAAAAAAGAAAGAAAAAGAAAATGGCTGCAAAATTTGACACAGTAATTACACCATGTGTTTGTTTGTGGATATACCAAGGATTGAACTCGGGCACTTGAGAACTGATCCACATCTCCACATGCCCAGCCCAGCCACCCCCAACTTTTTTTTTGTTGTTGTTTTTTATTTAGAGAAAGGTTCTCATTGAGTTTCTTATCACCTCACCCTTTCTGAGGCTGGCCTTGAACTCTCAAGACTCTTGGATTACAGAAGTGCACCACCATGCCTAGCTAATTTGTCTATGTTTATCTGAAATAGGGAGATAATTTTTACAGTAAACTGAAACTGCCAAGAACTGGAGCCTGGCTTCCATCCCACTCACACACACATTTTCACAAATTCAATCAAAACCAAGAAATTTCAACAATGCCTTCAGGAGTTTCTTAGGTGGAAAGTGTGTCTCCTTGGACAGTATTTTTATTCTTTAGATTGGTCCATTTGCAACTTAATCCTGTTAGGTTCTTTAATCAATTTGTGAAGCAAATGAAGTTTCCTCCCACACAATTGGGTATGGCTTCTGAGGTCAACTACAGGACAGCACTGTAAAAAGGTATAGTCCATAACAGACTGAATGATTTGCTCCTTTTCCTAGACCAGGTAAACACCTTGTCCTGGTAGGGAAGCTGAAGCTATGGCAGTCTGTCTGTCAACTGGGGATCTCTGACTCCCAGGAAGGCATGTCCAGAGATCCACATGCCACCAAGTCTGAACCCAGACTAGACTTGGGCCTGGGCACTGGATAATTTTCCTGCACTGAGCCACCACTCCTGCCAGTGCCTCTAGAGCTGTGGAGATGTGAACTTTCACAGAAGCCAACTGCCTCACTAGGCTTACATAGAGCAGTGAGCTATCTTAGGAGAACTGTTAGATCTAGTGTACTAACAGAATATGTTGTTACACAGGAGCAGGAAGTTAAGAGAGGCCAGAACCAGGTTCAAGACCGAAGCATACAGCAGCCAATGGCTGAAACCACACCATAACTCCAATGTAAGGATGACCTTAGCCTAAGCAACTGAATTTTAAAACTCCATTTTAAAATAAACCTGTAGTCCCCACCAGGCACAAGTCTACAGAGCCCTCCAATATTGTCATCAGGCATAGTCTGATAAAATAAGTCACTTTTCACAACCTTGATAAGAGTGAAGTTGAAGTCGTTTGCCTCAGCCTTGATAAGATCAGAGGTATGAGATCAAGGCAGAAATCACCTAACCTTATGTCCTGACTCTGAGATGTAAAATGTCACTAAAACCTGGTAGCAACTGATAGGAATCAAAATGGAGTACAAAGTCCCCAAAGTTTAATATAAAGATGGGCCCAATAAACAAGACATTTGGGCCAACCAACACTGATGCACAGAAGCCTCAGAGCCTGATGTGCACCTGGACTCACATCCCAATTCTTCTCATCTTTTGCCTGATATTCTGCATGGTCCTCACTGCTCTCAAACTCTGCAGTAGCCTCTAAACCCTGGTAAGGATGGTGACCTCTCCTAGGACTATCTCTTCAGCCAGTCATCAACTCCACCCCAGGAGAAGCCTCTATTAATTCCTGACCTGATTGCTGAGGTCTGAGTAAGTGTGACTCTGCTGGATTTAAGATCTAAGACTGAAGACTTTAAACCTAGCACAACTAGAGGATAAGTCATGGTTAAGAGTATTTGCAGTGCTTTAGAGTTAACTTAGAATGTGTTTGCTTTAAATTAGTTGTGTTTATTGCTTTTATCAGTCTGAATTATTGTTTGTAGTGCCCAGCAGTGTCATTCCTTAATTAAGAACCTATAGGGCTGGGTTCTGGCTCAGTGGTAGTGTGCTCATCTAGCACATGTGAGGCCCTGTGTTTGGTCCCAAACCGAACATATAAATAAATAAATTTAAAGTATTGTGTCCACCTACAACTAAAAAAATATTAAGAAAAAAACCCTACAATGTGAAAGTGTATTGAGTGATTTTGAGTGAATAAAGCATTGAAAAGGGCTTAGAGCATGGACATTCTTTAACTCTCCCCTCACTCCAGATGTCCTACCTTTGTCAACCAAAATATCCAGTCACCTCAAGAAGGGACAAGCACTACTGTCAGTGGGACCCAATGGACCCTGAACCTTCAGGGAGGTGCCAGTGCCTGGACATTTATACAGACACATACTCAGGCTGTCTCCTAGAGCCCAGGTCATCCACAGAAGCTGCTGAAAACTGAGGCTTATATCACAGAAGAACCAAAAAAGAAAGGAACCCCAGGCTTGAGGATGCCTTGCAATACAATGATGCCTTTCATCCAATGCCCTGGAAGGAGCCTGAAAGACTCCAGTAGGGGCACTTATACTGTCTCTGTGGACTCATGCACTGGGACTGTGCCCTGCATACCTAGGAGCCTTGAAATCTTGGCTGTGGTGATCATTTCTTATTTTGTTATTTCACTCCTGAATGATTTAAAGGTTCTTCAATACAAAAAAACACTTCATGTGGGCTGGGGATGTGGCTCAGCAGTAGAGCTCTCACCTAGCACATGAGAAGAGCAGGGTTCAATCCTTAGCACCATGTAAAAAAATAAATAAATAAAAGGAAGGTATTGTGTCCAAATATATATATATATATGTGTGTGTGTGTGTGTGTGTGTGTGTGTGTAAAAAGAAAAGCTCTTCATGTAATTAATTTGTTAAGGAACTCTGATTTTAGATAGACTTAAAATTCTCATACTTTCTAATCTGATTGAATTTTTCATGATGATTAATGCCATTACTTACTCACTGCTTGTGGAATTGATTCTGAGGGGCGAGTCAGGGTGGGAAGTAATATAGGTTGGTCTGGAAAGAGAAAGATACAGTTACCCAAGTCAGAGCTATGGACTGAACCCAATAGCCTCTTTGCAGATATGAGGGTAGTGTGGTCACTTGCTGGTGTTTCTTCAAAACTGAATGTGACATTCTCAAATTTGGGTCAGAACCAGTATCAATAAATGTCCTTAAGTGGTTTCCAGTTACATTAATAAGGAAAGGAGACCAAAATGAAATCTCTAGTCTTGGGCCTTCTGAGTTGACAACCAGAGGATCCAAGACATCAGCTCTAAGTCAGACATGTCTATTCAGTTTCAGAATCCTGCCCTCATGGGCTGTGTCCAGGGTAAGAGACTTCATAGATTATACTTCAAGATCCACCAAAACTCAAGGCTTGTGGGTGGGGTCACGTGTCTAATGTCAGTTTGTTCAGATGCCTTTAGCAAACTACCATCAGGAGGGTGTCATGATACACATCATGTGGGTAGAGTGCTAATTGAATATGTAGTTGGGTATACCAGTAGTCCAAGCTACACAGGAGGTTCAGACAGGAGCACTGCCTGAGGCCCGGACTTTGGAGCCACCTAGGCAACAAAAATTTAAAAAGATAAATTAGTATACACTGGGCTGAGCTTCAAGAGATGTAAATGTTTTCCTTAGCATGGACATGGACTTTTAAACCTTCCTGTTTCCTGAAATCCAGTAGGTTTTAGATTGAAATGATATTTATTTAGAGGGGCTTAGGTTTTAGGTCTTCCTGAACTGTGGGATCACACCTGTTTGCCTTCTTTTCTCATCAGTTTCATTGAGTGTTAACTGTCCCATGGCAGGAAATGGGCATAGAGGGTCAAAGAGGATTGGAGTGTTTTTGTGGTTCAGGTATAGGAGAACATTCCTATGTGATCATCCTTAACTCTAAAGACCTTAAGTCTAAATCAGATTTTCTTCTTCTCCCTCTCTTCATTGATTTTCTTGAATCTTGGGGACAACTATAGGATAAGTCTCCACAATAAAGAAGGCAGAAAGGCTAAGTGCAGTGGCCCACATCTGTAGTCCCAAGGATTTAGAGTCTGAGGGAGGAGGGAAACAATTTCAAGGACAGCCACAGTAAATTAGTGATTCCCTTTCTCAAAACAAAACAAAAAAAAAATGGAGCTATAGCTGAGTGGTAGAGGCCTCGTTGACCATGTATGAAGCCCTTGGTTCATCACCAGCACCACCAAGGGGAAGAACCCACAACAATTCATCACCACATATACCACTGCTCAAAGACTCCAGACCTTGAGAAATTGTACATTTTACAAAAGTAGTTGTACAAAAAGACGTCTTTTCAATTTTTGAGGAAGTTTCATTGTTTTTATACATATACACAATGCCTACCAATATAACTAACATTGTCATAATGTACTTTTCTTTGGTTAAATTAGCATAAAACAAAAGTAGAACTCTCCAAAAGTATTTATACAATTTATGCTTTCAGTATTGAAATGATGGGAAGGAATACATAACAAAGCACATGGTAAAAAGTAATGCTGGCAAGATAAAATAATAGAAAAAAAATTTAAAAAAAAAGAAAAGTAAAAGTGATATTTAAAAGTGACTCTTTTTTTTTCTTGGTACTTGGGATTGAACCTGGGGCTCCTGAGCACTGAGCTACATTCCTTGCTGTTTTTATATTTTAAGAGAGAGTCTCACTAAGTTGCTTGTGGCCTCATTAAATTACTGAGGCTAACCTGGAACTTGTGATCCTCTTGCCTCAGCTTCCTGAGTAGCTGGGACTACAGACATTTTAGGGATTAATTCTGATCAAATGCACAGAGGTAGTGCACAAAGCTGGCTGACTTTCACAATGACTAATTGTATTTTAAAATCTTAAAGTGAGATGAATTGTGCCTTCTTTTTTTTTTTTTTTTTTCAGTACTGAAGATTGAAATCAGGGGCACTTGGCTACTGAGTTACATCTCCAGCTCTATTTTGTATTTTATTTAGAGACACATTCTCACTGAGTTGCTTACTACCTCACCATCACTGTGGGAAGCTTTGAATTCACAATCTTATTGTCTAGGCTTTTGGAGCTGCTGGGATTACAGGCATGTGTGAATGAGCCTGAGCAATTTTGCCTTTTTTTTTTAATTTTAGGGCATGACTCTCCTCAGAGATTATGTTCACATTCATTTTCTACATGGTATTGTTTTTCTGAAATAGAGTCAAGAGTTTCATTATTTTGAATTGAAACTGATTCATGAAGAAATCTCTGTGGAACATGTTTAAGACAAAAAGCCACAGTGTGGGTTTTTACTGTCACAGTGATCCAAGAAGGGGTAGTTTTTATCATTGGGAATCTAAGAATGTACACAAATTTTTAGACTCCTTTACAAAGTTGCATCATAACCACACAGGCTGAATTCTGCTTTGGAGGGATTCATAATTTGGCCCCTCTAGAGATAGAGCCCCAGCTGCTGCTAACAGAAATTAGTAGGATACCACGCAGGGCTCACCCACCCACTAGACAAAGCACCTAGGGCCTTATAATTCACTAGGGGCCTAAACAATTATTTTAATTAATTAATTAAAATTAATTTAATTTCTGTTTCTTTAAAACAGAAAGAAAAAATTACTTTCATGCCTAATATAACATCTGATATATAATATTAACATATTGTCTTCAAACTATTGTGAAAGAATATGATTTTTAATTTAATGTATTAGTTGGGTTTTTAGTGCAGGAATGAGTCTGTGAAGCTACAAGTGTGCCTGGGGCAGAGAGTCATGGTGGGTCCCTTCAAGGGGTAGAGAGCCAAAGGTTCTGTTGCAATTCCACAGCCTCAGGAAGGTTCAGCCTTTGACAAGTAGCACAGGGAGAGGCCACAAGCTTTGGTCTGAGCTAGGAAATACACCAGGAAGATAAGGAGGTATCTCTCAACTTGACCTCCAATTAACTGTACTATGTCACCTTTACTTGTCTTAACTAATCTTTATATTTAAAAGTTTGTCTTTTAATAATCTTCAGTTCTTTGGCATCTATTTCATAATTTAATAAATTTCTTTTGTGAATTATTATTGATATCATTTGCATCCATTTTGCAAACTGAAATCTCACCATATTTTTGTAGTTTTGTGACTCTACAAATACCTTACTAAAAAAGCCATTATTTGGGCTGGGGATGTGGCTCAAGAGGTAGTGCACTCACCTGGGATGCACGGGGCACTGGGTTCAATCTTCAGCACCACATAAAAATAAAATAAAGATGTTGTGTCTACCAAAAACTAAAAAATAAATATTAAAAAATTCTCTCTTTCTCTCTTAAAAAAAAAAGTCATTACTTAAATTTCATTACACTAGAATAATTTCCAGGAAGATAGAAAAAGGAATGAAAGTGGAAGATATGAGATTAATATGAATTAATTTTATCAGATATTTTTCTGATTAAAGGTCCTACAAATCCACAAAATTGTGCAGCATCATTATCTTTGTTTAGGAATTTAAAATCTACATGATTCCACGTCAACAGGGGGCCATGTTTTCATTACTATAAATATTTATATTTGAATGCTTTCTACCTTTTGGAATTATAAGGCATTTAATATGTCCTAGAATCTCTATACAATCTATTCCCTTTGGAATTCTAAGGGTTGCCTTGTTTCTAACTATGTTGTTAATTTTTTCTTGTACTATGAAAGAACAGTATTTTTTCCTTAATTGAGTTTCTTGTTTATGTGAATGAATCTGGAATAAATTCCTAAAAGTGGAATTTCTATATCAAAATAGTATATTTAAAACTGTTAGTACACAAGGCTATGTTGCATGTTGAAGTGTGCTACCAAATTCATTCAAACAACAGTATTGAGGAAGTTCTTTTCTGGCAACAATAGTAAAAAAAAATTTTTCTTAATTATACATGGACACAATATCTTTATTTTGTTTGTTTTTATGTGATGCTGAGGATCAAACCCCATGCTTCACATATGCAAGGCAAGCCCTCTGACACTGAGTCACAACCCCAGCCCTTTGCCAACATTTTAATAGCATGAGCTATAATAAAAAGTTCTTCTTCTTTTTTATTTAGCAGGAAGCAAATCCAGAGACTCATGAATGCTAGGCAAGTTCTTCACCACATACCTACATCCCTGGACTGTGTAATGAAAGTTTTTAACATTTTCTTATATGCCATTTAAATGTGTATTTCTTTTATTTTGTTTGTGTCTAACATTAGTGAGGCCATGATTTTCTTTTCTACTACAGAAGCATTTAATATTGTATATTTATCTGTGGGAATTTAAAAAGAGTTCCATAAATCAGTTTTCTAATTAATTTTGGGTGATAGTTCATAATAGCTAACTATCAATAATTAGTACTTCCAAAGGCTTAATGCATCCCCTCTTATGTACTTTGTTTCCTCTTTGGCTCATTCACATACAATTGTTTTGTCTGTACTCTCATCGAAATCTGTTCTCCTGCTGAATCTTCAATTATGATTTCAAATCTTTGACCTCCTAACATCTCTTTATGGCTCCACTTAGCACCATAACAGTCAAGAACTCTGGATACCCAGTGTAATCTGAACTGTCCTTTCTAGATTTCAGGTTCACACTGCCCCCAAGCATCATTACTTTTCTGTTCCAGGAGAAACACTCATGTAGTTTTAAGGCAAGAACATATCAGCAGTCAGAATTAGGTGAAATTTGGTGGTGGTGGGGAGGACATCACTGAGTGTAGCTTTATATTGCCAGAAGAAAAATTCAGGAAGAAGAAACTACCTTGAGTTTCAGGAAGAAGCAAATGTCTAGAGCTGCATTGGCAATAGAAGTCACAGTGGTCATCCTCGAGCTTGGAATATACCAAAGATGTCTGCAGTATCTGAAAGAGAGAGAGAGAGAGAGAGAGAGAGAGAGAGAGAGAGAGAGAGAGAGAGAGAGAGAAGAAGAAGAAGAAGAAGAAGAAGAAGAAGAAGAAGAAGAAGAGGAGGAGGAGGAGGAGGAGGAGGAGGAGGAGAGGGAAAGGGGGATGGGACAGGAAAAAGAAGTAGGGAGGAAGAAAGGAAAAGGAAAAGAAATGAAAGAGAAGGAGGCAGAAAGGAAGCCCTTTGGTCTGAAACAAGATTGCCAAACTAAGAGTGCATGAAAAAAACTGAGGGTGAGAGACCAATACCAAGAACAAATACAAACATAAGTGTCAATCCAAGGGATCAACCTTTTATATTTGGACTTAAAAACCTAGGGAAATACCATCTCATATGTTGATTCAAAACAAAACTGCTTCTTTCTCTTATATAGTATGGGGTGTAAAGTTTCTGATGCAATTTGAATTCATCCCTCACTTTCCTTCTTAGTCAAATAGATGCTATAAATAAGCAAATTATTGAACCTACTTTCTTCCTAGAATTATATATTAGAAGTCCTTAGCACATTCTAGCATAACAAAATTATTTGCTATATAATCATTAAAATTACTTTCTGTACTGTTTTTTTCAGTTATATCACTGAAGCATAAATTTAACTATAGTTTGATATTTTGTATAATGTCACTGAGAAATAGTTCTCTGGCTCCCTGAATACAAAATTAATTATAAAGATAAATTCTGCCATGTGGGCCAGGACAGTACAAGCTTGTAATCTCATTGACCTAGAAGGCTGACACAAGAGGATTACAAATTCAAGACAAGGCAGTCAGAGTGGCACACACCTGTATTCCCAATGCCTGGGAAAGGTGAGACAGGAGGATTGTGAGTTCTAAGCCAGCAACAGCAAAGGTGAGGTGCTACACAACTCAGTGAGACCCTGCCTCTAAATAAAATATGAAATAGGGTTGGATATGTGGCTTAGTGGTTGAGTACCCCTAAGTTTAATCCTGGTATAAAAAAATTTAAAGAGATGATTCAGCAACTTCATTAGATCATGTCTCAAAACAAGAACTAAGAATTACTAGAGATATATCTTGTAAGATTGTCAAAATCCAAACTCCCATGATTTCAAGTTCAAATTTTTAAAATGTTAGAAAAAGTAGGGTCCAATAAGGCCCCCCTTTGGGAAGTTCCTTGGAGGCCCCCTGGCAGCATGACCCTCTGTGTGGAGTCTTCTGGAGGATCTCTGCCAATGGCTGAATACCAAGTTTAGAGGTCTAGCTGCTGGGGTCTTTTGAAAGGCCTCACAGTAAGTGGAGTCAAGTATGTAGTGGCAGCTGTGACTCAGACTGGGAGTCTTGCCTGCTCTTCTCTGGCTTGACTTCTACTCTGGCTTCTTGAATCCTTTGAATCATAACTGCCTGGACAGATTCTGAGTCCCAAGAAGAAGAAGGTTGTATGTGGGTTTGAAAGGAAGACAGCAGAGGTATCAGTCAACTGCAAGGTGTCAGGGCACCCCTGAAATAGCCTTGGGGGAACTAGATGACAGGATAGCACAGAAAGATCATTTCTCATCTGGGTTCTCAAGGCTGCTGTGTATCTACTTGGAGACACTGTGTATCACTACACTGGTGCCCTGGCTACCCACCTCTACCCAGAAGATGCTGCCAGCTCACCCTGCCAATAAGCCGAGCATGAACAATGAGGGAGGGCCCCCTTAGATCCAACCTTGACCCCCTTATATCTGGACATGTTCTCTCACCACCCAGTGGTCTGAGCCTCCTCATTCCCGAACATCCCCAACAGAAGTACACTACAACCAAGAATTTCACATTTTTGGCACAATTTTATTGAGAAAACAAAAGAAAAATGCACAAAAGCTCTGAAGCCTCCATGGTGGACAAGCAAACACAAGCTTTACTTGTAGATGATCCCTTCCAAAACACTCCTCCAAAAATGGTTGCAGCAGAAATCTCAGCGCACCTGGGTTCCAAAGGTTGCAGACTCAAGCAGCCTCAGGGAGCCTTGTGCAGAAGAGCACAGATCCACTCCCAGCAGCCTTGGCTGGTCTCCCAGTCACTGACCGGGGCAGGGGGAAGAGGACATTTACAAGGGTCACCACCACCAGTGGTCTTGGGCTCCAGACATCCTTCACTGGTGCACTGGGAACACAAGGGAGCCCCAGCCCCTTGGATGATGGGGCACCTTTGCAAACCCCGACATTCCTGAGGGTGCCGGCATCTTCTTCTGTGTTACAGATGCCTGGTCCAGGACAAGAATCTCTGTGTCCTGGTGCAAGGTGCTATGTGCTCTGGGAAAGTCATCTTTCCATGACCAATGCCAGGGAAGATGCCCTTGGGTTGGTTGTTGCAGGTTGCAGTGCAAGTGTTGGCTGTCGTGGGTGACAACTTTCAGCTGGATGTAGAAGGGACCCAGTATATATTGAGCTCAGGTTTAGAGGCCTCTGGAGACTGCAGAATGCCAAGCCTGTGACACTCAGCAAGGAAAATGCTGTTCCATGACTTTGTGGGTCTCACACCAGGTACAATTGAGTATGTGGGACTTAGCAGGCAACATATTTGGTGTTCTGAAACTCCTTTGCCCTCCAGGGAGTTTCTAACCACAGACTGGGAATCTGGGTGGTATTTGTTTTAATCCTGAAATGAAATTCAATCAGAAAGCTCAATTAAAGAGATTAACAACAACAAGAATTATCTGACAGTCTCTGTAATAGGAAGTCTTGCTCCAAAGATGACACTGAAAACTAGACATTTTTCTTCTGGCTTTAGTAGGGTTGTCAACACAATAGCTACATAAACACAACATGGTTTATTTGTAACGCTTGTTCTTCCTGAACTCTGCCTGCATGGTAGAATACATGTGACTAGGAGTACTTTCAAAAAGCAATTTAAAAATGGAAAATGAGTTTTGGGTTTCGGATCTGGTGCTATAATCTGATTGATATATCTCCTCATCCCACACTTCATCCAATTCATAACTTGAGAAAGAAATCACCAATATGATAATAAGAAAATCTGGGCCAGTGCTCTCAAGACAAAGGCAGGCAGCCAGGAGACCAGAGCCTTAGAATCTAAAGCCTCTGCATGTGGAAACCTCAGGCAGAGGCTCTTGGCACCAGCACAGCAAGATGCGGAAAGAGTATGGGCAATCTCCGGATCCCTTGGTCCAATGGGGCAGCCTGGCCACTGGTCTTCCTGGTTCCTTAGAGGCATCCAACTGTCCTGGTGGGGCTGGTGGCTCCTGCTGGGTCTGAGGCTTTGGGCCAGGGCATGCAGGCAGGCAGGTCTGGGCCTCTTCTCAAAGTGCTGTGCAATCCGGATCCATGGATGGGGCAGTCAGAGCTGAGAAACCCACAGGGTCTTAAAAATGTTTCACAGTTGAAGTCCTGGTGATCCCCAGAAAGGAAGCCCAGCCTGGGATACAAAGGCAGAGGCCAGGGCCCAGCATCTGCTTCCTCAATGACTGGCAGTGCCTGAGGCCCTGGAGCATATTCTCCATAATCCCACCCTCACACAGCAGGGAAAATGCTTCTCCATAGCTGCAGACTCTCAGAAGAGGAACAGTCTTCAGAGAACGCTTGCAAGATGATTTCTACTCTTCTTGACTCCTCTTGACCTGAAACACAGGGTGTGGAACTTATGGAGACAGGATCTCATGGGTACATTTCTGCTGAAGGGCAAATTCAGTCATCTTGGATGTCAGTGTTGGATTGAATGGATTTTGTTGATAGATAGGTTTCAAATAATTTTCTAAAATCCCAGGATCCCCATGACTGGTTGCAATGACCCACACCAGACTACCCTGGTCTCCAAGGAGGGAAAGTGAGAGAAGAGGGAGAAATAAAGAGGGAGACATGGAGAGAGAGTATGAGTTTGCCTTGGAGGAGGCTGAGGCTGGAGGATTGCAAGTTCAAAGGCAAACTCTGCAATTTAGCTAGACCCGAAGCAATTGAGGAGATATTGCCTGAAAAGAAGAAGAAAAAAATGCTGAGGATGTGGATCAGTAGTTAAGCAGTTTGGGCTCAATCCCTCTGAATTAGGGTTCTCGAGAGGAACAGAATCAACAGGAAGTTTGGTTATGAAAGGAGACTTACTGGGTTGGCTTATGCACCAGGAGCTAGATAGTCCAAAATGGCAGTCTGTAGGCTGGAGAGCTGGAAGAAGAAGCAGATAAATCCCCAGAACAAGAGAGATCAGGGTACTCCCCTAGTAGTAGACCAAATGCTTCTGGAGAATCGCCTGCACAGCTTGCTTTGGAAGAGAGAAGAAGCAAGAGTCCGACATTAATCACAGCAGCAATCAGGAACTGTTCAAGAGGAATCCGCTTGCATCTGCTGCTGCTTTGCTTGTCCTTCCAACTTTTATTCTATCCAAGCCATCATCTTATTGGATGATGCTGCCCATGCTTAGGGAGGGTCTTTGATTCCATTGGATATCCCACATGCCAATCATGTCCAGACACACCCTCATTGACACACCCATGAGCCTCTTGATCCTCTGCATCTCTTAATCTCATCAAGTTGGCCATTGGAAAGGACCATTACACCCTGGTACAGTGAATAAATAAATAAAGCAATGAATTAATTACTATCCCAGGCTTCTGGAAACTCCCTGGACAATCCCTGGCAGAGTCCACTTTGCAGGAATGAAGAAGCAAGAGTCAGTTATCCTCAAGTGATGGCAGCAGCCATCAAGAAGAGAAGCACTGGTGTCTGCTGCTGCTTCCTTGTTCTTCCAACATTTATTCCAGGCAAGCCATCATCCTATTGGATGATGCTGCCCAACTTTAGGGAGGGTCTCCACTTCAGTTGCTATCCCACATGCCAATCATTCCTAGACACACCCAGAAGGCTCTTAATCCTTGGCATGTCTAAATCCTATCAAGTTGAATGAATGCTAACAGTAACAAGGGCTACCAAGACTGAATCAACAAGAACACCTGAACAAATCTACAACTTGATTGCCATTAAATCAATAAGCAAACACAAGGTAAGGCTGGGGATATAAGTAAACAGCAGTAACAATACTACACCCACTGTATTCTCCTTATGATGACAAAGTGTAGATTGCCCTACTCAGTGAGGATAATTCATTAAAACAATCTAAAACTTCTCTTGGTTAATTTTTTTAAAAAAACATCTCAGTTTCTTTTTTTTAAACCATTGCTTTTTTAAAAATATCTTTATCTTTTATTAATGAAGATTGAACCCAGTGCCCTGCACATGCCAGGCAAGTGCTACTGCTTGAGCCACATCCCCAGACCCTTGGTTTGATGTTTTTTTTAAATAGATTTCATGCATAGGGTTCTGTCTCTTTCAAACTATAAAATTTTGTCCAAGGAAAGGCCTACTTAGTTATAGAGAGAGTAAATCAAGTACAGTTTTTCCTCAATATTCGTCAATGTATTCTCTGTCATGTGAGTTTTTTTTTTTTTTTTTTTTTTTTTTTTTTTTTTTGGTAAGATTTATTTCCTTCCCTTTGCCAAGCATTCTAAATTCTAAAGAAAGGTTGCACCTAATTGACCACTATGTTCACTGCTAAGTAGACTTTCTTTAGATTGACAGAATTTGGAGGCCTTACTTTTCCCTTAGACCAGCCTGATTGGTGCCCGCCTTGGGAGCTACTAAGCCTGCTCTCACCATGCTCAGCCCTCTGGGTCAGTTGCTAGGCTTTGGTAATCGGGGACTCGGACTTCTCCAGGAAAAAGAAAGATTTTGTTATGTCAGAAGCGTGAGTTTGGGGAAAGCCAGTGGGAGTGGAAATCTCACTAGCTTCATTGACTCACCGACATTGCTGCTACCTTCTCAGAGCTGGCATAGATTTACCTGCTGCACTGCTGATGGAGCCAGATGAGATGCCTTTGACCTCGGGAAAGCCATAAACTGGATTTGGCTTTTTCAGGGTCCAGTGAGGCCAGCAACTGGAATCGAGCTTCACTAGCGCTGCACCCAAAAGGAAAGGAGCCTGCTTTTCTCCTTAGCACTGCCATTAGTTGCAGCGTGGAGAGAAAGTTTCTCTCTACCCTGGGCTGTCCCTTTCTCTATCTATCCTAGGAGGGTTAGTGCAGCCTTTCCCAGTCACCTTTCCTGGCGTTCTCATTCGCTCTCGACCCCGACAGTTTTCCAGTCATAGCACATATTTGTACCAAACCTGGGTGGCAATAAGGCTCCTTTCTTTGCATCGCCAGATTCTAGGTAACAGCACCATGGTTGGCGTCAAAGTGGAAGTTTGTCGCTGGCAGCAAGGCTAGTTGAGCTCCTTTGGGGAATCCCAGAGCACCATTCACTCCAGCCCACTTTCTCCTGGTCTGGGCTCAGCTAGTTGTGCTGTGCACGCGTTTTTCTCGTTTTTCGGTGGCACCCCCGACTATACAGCTCTGATGGGTTCTAACGTGCAGTTTCTGCTGTTGCTCGGAACAGAGTTCCTTAGTGGTAGCCCGGCTGGCAGGGCCATGGCGCCTATGCCACTGAGCCCTTCAGCTATCTTCCAGGCGCCCTCCTCTCCTTCACCACCAAAGAACCAAGTTTTGTTTTGGTGGTAGCGGCGCCTCTGTCTTAGGATCCCTGGCCTCCCTGTGCCTTGCATGTATTGGCTTAGCAAGCTTCAATTTAGAGGTGCTTGTGATTTCCCATTCCTTGTCCGCCCAAGTACCAGGAGTGTCCTGATTGGAGGCAAAGCTAGAAGCCTAATCGCGTCCTGGGGTCCCGCCCTGGGTTTCCTGGTCCTTGGAGTCCCCATTTGTCCATGGCCAGTTAGGACTTAACACCAGAGGGCGATCTCTTCCTCCCAGCAAGTCCGGGATTGGCCATTTCTTAGCGTTTATTCCAGCCTCCAGTGTTTAGTCATAAGAACTCGGGTTTAGCAGCAGCGCCTGCCATTTAAGTGGAAGCAAGTTCCGAATTCCTGAGAGCAAACTCCATTTCAGCTTTGTGAGTGATGGTTAAGTCGGGTACAAGCGTGGGTACAGGCGAATGCCATTTTTCTAAAAGGCCAGTTCAACAATTGCCACTCTAGCACTATCCGCAGTTTCTTTTTTCTAACAAGTTTGGTTTCATAATGGAGAGTTCCTCTTTGACTATGTTCAGGGTTTGAACCTCCCAGGGAAATGCAATGTGGTCACCAAAGCCATTTCTAGGTCCTGCCAGTTCCCTTGTCTCAGTATCCATCCATGCAGCCGCCTGTGATTTTTTTACTCACATAGAACTCGATGAACACTGACTATTGGGACTTGTAGGTGTTGCCAATACCGGTGTCTTTTTAATCTTAGGAAATATAGGTTTAGGCAGAAAAGATCTCAGTTACATCCCACGGGGATATCACAGTCCAAGATCACACGGTTCAACAAACCATGGTTTGCAGTTTCCTTGTAGGGCTCTCTCTGTTTTATTAATTTTGAAGAAATTTTTCTTTTAGTAATTTTGCTGTGCATTTTGTAGTGTTTTCATGTTGGCTTTTAATAATTTTATTACTTGTTTGTACTTACATAAATATTATGCTTTTCCTAGGGATTCCCTCAGTGTGCCCCCGAGCTTTCTCCTCCTGACCTGTTCCTCCAGGAGCCACTGTTATGGTTTAGGTGTGGTGTGCCCCAAAACCTCAGGTGGGAGACAATGCAAGGTTTGGAGGAGAAAGAATTAAGCTTAATTAGCCTGGATTTAATGGGTGAATGGATCCCTGAAGGGATTGACTGGATGGTAACTGGAGGCCAGTGGGATGTGGCCTGAGGAAGCCATTCCCTGGGGGCGTGGCTGTGGGTTACACATCCCTATCTCGAGGGCGGAGTCCCCCCCACCCCCAGACTACAAGGTGAGCTGCTTCTGTCTGCTACTGGGAAGTTCTGCCTCACCCAAAGCCCAGAGGAATGAGGCCAGCCTTCCATGGACCAAGACCTCTGAAACTGTGAGGCCTTAAATATACTCTTCCTCCTCTATAATTGTGCTGGTTGACTCCTTTTAATCACAGTGGCAAAACAGCAGGGAAATAGAGCTGGGTCTCCACACACAGCAGGTGCCCACACTACTCCTAGCCCTACAGGTGGTGCTGGTGGGGGTTCACCAGCCCTTGGGGCAGAAGCACCCAGGGGATTTCCAGGTTGATACTCGCTCCGCTCTAAGTGCCCCCCAAACCATGTCTCCCTCTTGAGACCTGGTGGTTCCCTGTGCAGGTGCTTTCTTGTTCCTAGCACTGCTATTTTCCCAGGGCTACTTTTCTTCCAGGAGGTGTTCACTGAGAGGTCTGGGCCTCCGTTTTTCTGTCACAGGTTGTGTTTTCACTACCTGTGAGTTTTCAAGGCAGAAGGGTAACCGAACCCCAAGAGATCGCCCCTCGGTGACTGCAAAGCCAGTTGGCACAGGCAGAAGACCTAGGAAAAGTCTACTACTTGTAGTAAGCAAGGGGCACAGTTGTCCAGTGTCCCCCAAACAAGGAAGGCAGGGGGGACATTTACTGGGAAGACCTCGTGCCTATTCTTGCTGGTAAGACTTGTGACAAGTAGCAGGTGGACAGCTTCCTGCGCACGCTCAGTTGAGAATCTTAGGAAAGCCTGTTCAAAGATCTGGGCTGTAAGGCACTGGGACTCCTCTTAGCCTGAAACTGTGTGCAATTGTGTGAACCCATTTGGGTGCTAAAACAAAGTAGATTTAGGGATCATCATGGACTCTAATCTATAGCGCCACAACTTAAGCTCCTTTTGAAACTGTTTTATTGATGCAGTTTGAAGTCCATTTCATTGTGGCATAAATCACATATCAGATCAGTAAAATGGACATTTCTCATTTAAGTAGTCCAGAAAAGAAAGGTAATGCCCTAGTGGAGCCAGGAAATAATCTGGTGAATCAGTCATTTATTCCCAGGTGCTTCTGTGGATATTTGTTAAAGCCTAGATGCCTGTTTTGAATATTTTCAAGGTGCTTTTGGATTTCACAAGTGTTAATATTAATGCAGTGGGAAGTATATTGGCAATAGAAAATATCCTTCTTGCTTGGCTGGAATATAACCAAAAGAAATTTTGTTATGGCACATTGATTTTCCTAAGAATTCTATACCCCTTTTGCTGGGTGCAAAATGGCCCAGGAGATTTCATTAGTTATACTTCTTCAGGGTGAAAGACTTGTCATCACATGTAAAAACACAGGCACATGCTGGCACTTTCCTGAGCATGTTCAGTTCAGATCATGATTCTTCATACCTGTGTTCACAGGTGGCAGAGGGAAACCCTCCAGGGTGAAAAGTTCTGCATTATAAAGAATTTGAAGCCAGTGGCCTCCAGATTCCTGATGAAGGGGTGTTTTCAGGCAGCTTGGAGAATGGTAACCAGCTAGGTGTAGCTGAGCCTCCTCCTGCATTGCTTGGAACTGCCAATTCTAGTCTCAGAAGTCCCACTCATTCATCCCTGAGGACCAAAGAACCTGAGGTGCCACCTCAGGCTCCTGGGTCTTGTGTGAACTAGGGTCAAATCATGTGTTGGTATGAGTCTTCCTCCTCTTTGGAGAGTCTCTTTTGCTTCCCTAAAAACCAGAGAGGATCCAGCCAACAATGATTTGTAGTAGACCAGTGGTATCCCAAGTTTCTGACTCAGGGACTCCAGGCTGAGAGAGTACAAAGCACACCTGCCCAGGGTCCATCCCACACAGTCCTCACCACCACTAAGCATCCACCTCTCACATGCAGACTTCCAGCTTAACAAGGTTCCCCACCAGAACTCTAGCAAAATTTCTTCAAAGTCCCTGTGATGAGAGTGATGAAGCAATAATGGATACTTGCCCAGCTTTAAGTGGCCAATCCATTGCAGCTCCATGGGATGCAAATCATGAAGACTCTATACTTGTATACGTGTACTTCTTCTGAATAAAACAAAAGACAGTGTCCTGTAACCAATCATTCCTATGCATGTACATGTAAGCTAGGATTTTAAAAACAATAGCCTCAACTTACCCGCAACAGATTTGGCTACCAAATGAGCTTCACAGTCAAAAGTATACTCCAAACATTAGGTTTAAAAGTTTTTGGATTATTGTATTACTAATGAACAATCATTGAACTGTACTTCAAATTCTTCCTTGCATGAGAGCCTATCGGTCCTGGGCACCATGGTGCATGCCTGTAATCCCAGTGGCTCAGGAGGCTGAGGCAGGTGGATCAAGGGTTTTAAGCCAGCCTCAGCAACTTAGCCAGGCACTAAGCAACTCAGTGAGGTTCTGTGTCTCTAAATAAAATGCAAAAAAAAATGGTGGAGGGGGGTTGCTGGGGATGTGGCTAAGTGCCCCTGAAATCAATCCCCTGTACCAAACAAAAAGAGAGTGCCTGTCATTCTCTTGGTGAAAGCAAAGAATATTACATAAATTCTTCACCTTCCAGTGAGAGGTCTTATTGATGTCAATACCAAAAATAGTTGAGAAGGAAAGGGAGAAATAATTTTGAGGAAATAATTCCTTTCCAATGCTTATTGATAATCTTTCCTATCAGTACCTTCTGAGAAATAAGGTACAAAAAAGTAAATTAAAGTCTTTAAATAATGGCATTTCAGAGTACCCAATTTATGACAGTGTCATCACTTTCTAGCCTAGGTCTTCTTTGGACAAACTCACTAAAATATTCCCTGGAATACTAAAAACATAAAGTTATCCTTCAATGGAGTGCAACACATGGAGAAAAGTAGTACTTTGCAGTTCACAACAGGGATGTGTATGGTTCTTCAATAATGGAATCCACATCAACAGAGGTGACACAGAGAAATGTGACTGCGAATGGAGAAGAGGATGTACTGGAGACAGGGATCTATCTAATGCCCTGACATTTTGCAGCAGTCACAAAGGAAGGATAATCATCTCTGTAATTTCTACTTCCTGATATCTTTGATATTGTGCTGATCATCCATTTTATGTCAGTATTCTCCTTGCTTCTCAGAATGCAGTGGGTGCTCTCAATTTCATTCCCTATTGACCCTATTGAGAGGAATTCCAAGCAAGACCCTGTTTCAAAAAAATAATAAGGGCTTGGGAACTGGTGGTAGCTCAGTGTCATAGCACCCCTGATTTCAGTCTCCACTACCAGGAGGAGGTGGGGGAAATTGTACTCTTATGACCTGATGGCAGGTTGCCCTCCTTTCAGGCTTTTTATGGTTTAGGTAGTAGTTCCCCCCACCTAAGCTCATGTGTGAAACAATGCAAGGAAGTTTGGAGGTGAAATTACTGGGTTACAAAGATCTTAACCTAATCAATGCATCAGTCCCCTGATAGGTATTAACTTGGGGGTAAATATAGGCAGCTAGTGTGTGGATGGAGGAGGTGGGTCCCTGGGAGCTGCATTTAGTATATGTTTTGTCCTTGTTAAGTGGAGCTACTTTGTGCTCTCCCTCCCGCCAACCCACCCCTGCTCTCACTTCTTTCTGGTTCATTGACCACACAGGGTGTTCTGCCCCACCTTGGGCACAGAACAACAGAACAAGAGTTCACCTGTGAACTGACATCTCTGAAACTGAGAGCCCCCTAATACTCATTTTATTCTCTAACTGTTCTTCTCAGATCTTTTTTTTAAGAGAGAGAGAGAGAGAGAGAGAGAATTTGTTTAATATTTATTTTTTAGTTTTCGGCGGACCCAACATCTTTGTTTGTATGTGGTGCTGAGGATCGAACCTGGGGCGGCACGCATGCCGGGCCAGCTCGCTAATGCTTGAGCCACATCCTCAGCCCATCTTCTCAGATCTTTTTATCACAATAGTGAAAAAGCTGAAAAACAAAGCCAGGGCCTGGCACAGTGGTGGCACATGCTCAGCTCAGCTCAGGAGGCTGAGGCAGGAAGATCAAGTGTTCAAAGCCAACCTTAACAAAGTAGCCAGGCACTATGCAACTCAGTGAGACTGTCTCTAACTAAAATACAAAATAGGGCTGGGGATGTGGCTCAGTGGTCCAGTGCCCCTGAGTAAATCTCTGGTACAAAAAAAAAAAATGGGGCCAGACTGCCACAACTGTCCACCTCAGCCTTGTTTCCACAGGTAAGCTGGATTGGTAAAGCAGGATTCCCAGACTGGGAACTCAGAATAGAAAGGACATTTTGTTGTGGAAATTTGCATCTCAGGGAGGCAGACACTATGGGTCTCCAGAAGCCAATGGTTGGAGGTGTGTTTGGAAAGGAGAGATGCTGGAGGTCTCAGAGCAACTTGAGGCTCACATGAGGCCCCCTGAGACAGACTAAGAGGGAAGGCTAACTTCCCTGGGTAGACACCTGTCTGCCAGATAGGACAAATGTGTGTAAATAACAGGATGTCTATGGCCCCTGGCCACCCCCTTCTAAGGAGGCACAAGCCACCACCAGCCCCATGCCTAGTAGAGCTGAGTGAGAGAGGGTCCTGCACCCATTACATCAAAGTATAAGACATCAATTTTTAAGTACCATCAAAAAGCATAAAATTAAATAAATACAAAGATCTAAGTACTGTGATCAGTCAGGTTTTATTAAGTCAGCAGTGATGTATATGTAAATCCATTGATTCCTTTACAGTAGTAGGTTTGACTCAGATGAAGCTGTATTACACTTCCAACATGGAAATGATATGAAAAGGAAAAGAACGAAAGGAAGAAAGGAAGGAAAAAAACCCACAGACAGAACCTATAAAAGAAGGGTCCATTTTAGTTTTGTTCCCATTAAGTTCTTCTTTCAATTCATGATAGAGTCAGTCAGTTATTACCATATTGGTGAAATTGGAAGAAGTCACTTCCATCATGGGTCTGCTGCTCATCATTCACTTTTACCACCAAAGAGTATTCAAGAAACCTCCTTGAAAAAGTGAGAGCTGACTTGGCCTCCATTTCAGAGAAGGTTGAAATAAAGGCTGCAGAAGTTTGAGAACTCGGTGAGGGTCACTCATCTAGAAGCCATGCAACTGCTCTGTGACTCAGTTTGAGACTTTAGCTTCTTGCAGTTGCACACTTGTACACCAATTTGGAAATCCTTTTAATTTAGCAATCTGGCACTAGAACACTAAACTTGGAAAGTGAAAGACCACAGCAAAACTGATTGAGTGCCCCTGCCCTGTTCCTCAACATCCTAAGTCAGGATTCACACATTTCCCTTCTAGACTTTCTCTGTACAAAGAACAGGGTTCAAGACTGTGCTCCAAAACTACCAATGTGATTTAGTGCAATAGTGAACCAGCTGCCCCCAAACAGCTTTCCTCTCACAAATCTGGTGGGGATTTTTCTTTCAAAACCTTATGCCAATCTCCTCTCAACTTCCATAATTTCATCCAGGAGGATAAGATTCTGAGTGAATATCATTAATTCTGTTTTAGGAGGTAATTTGCTCCAAAGACTACACTCCCCACCCAGCTTTCCAGAATCTAGATAGGAGTGTCCAGGCGATCAGAAGCAAATACTCAGACAGGTGCTCGTGATTTCTGACATCCAACCCCTGCCATAATCCATGTAACCTGGTGTGAAAGGACAGGCCAGAGAGCAGTATGGGGCTGCAGGCAGTGGTCCTGGGGGTTCAACAGACCAGGCAGAAGAACTTCTGGGCACAATATACTGTGGAACCTGGCCACCTGCTTTCTCTCTGGACCTGGGTGATCTGCTCTGGGTCTGCCAAAAGTTCCACTGAAACCTGATTTCCAACACCACAGTCCCTGCCATCCCCTCAACTCCACACCCACAGCCCCTTGCCTAGAGCTTTTTCCCTGGGACCACTGTGGAAACTGCTACTTTCCTCCCATCTACTTCCTGGCTCTGTTGTTGCACAAATGTTACTAAGGAAACTTGAAGCCATGTGCATGACACTCAAATCAGCAGAAGAAGGCATTTAAATAAAAAGAAAGAAAATAAGTCGTGAAAAACATTTCTGTCGTGCAATTAGGAAACAATACAAACCAAACACATCCATCCAGGGCCAAAGTCTGCAAAAGAAAATTTAAAAAGCAAAACATCCTGGCAAGTATCTCCACAAAGTGAAGCTGCAAACTCGGGGCAAGGGCTGTGGGTTGAACTCAGTGTAGCATGCTCCAAGCCCTGGATTCAATACTTCCACACCAAAAACAAAAACCAAAAACAACACCCAGTGCAGTCTGGGCTGTATTGATTATCCATGTAGCATACTAAGCCTGCGTTGTTGCTAACTGGGGCTGCTGGGTAGGCTAAATTGAAAGGATTTCAGAACTTGTGTACACTTGTGCAACTGTGATTGTTGCAAACTGAGGCTTCATGCGACCAAGAAATCCTTGGCGCGGGTAAGAGGAAGCTGGCAATGTCTGCAGTCATCCACCAATCGGGTATTAGGTGCGACTGAGAAGTCTGAAGCACTGCTTGGCTAGTACTGGTTTCCTTCCACTAAGTTCTGATCTGAAAAACCAACCTTGGGCGGCGCTTCAAATATCAAGCATTGCTAGCTGGATTTGACTTCTTACTCTTACAAATAAATAAATAAATAAATAAATATTTCACCAGAACTTGCTCAGAAAAAGAAAATTTCAAAGCACTACTAAGAAATCACAGGCAAGGAATAAACAGGAACGTGTTCCACTTAATTCGTTCACATTGGAGGCTACACTCGACCTGTTCAGAGGTGGAAAATTCTGAGACAAGGCTAAATCGGACCTCAGGGTCCTACCCGTGCTTCCCTGGGCAAAGAAATCTCAGATATGGCATACTGAGTCCTGGTACATTAACTAATGGTAACACTCACCTTAGTTGCTAAACCTTGCCTTCCACAGCAAACCTAAGTGGAAAGACTGCTAGACATGCAAATCAGTAAGGAATCTTTTCAAACTGGTGATCTGTGCACTTGTCCATGGAGAAACCAATTCCTTCTTTAAACCTACAAAATTCTGAGAGTAATTGTAAAAATCGTACATGTCGTTTCTAAAAGTTGAAATGGATAAAAGTCTAAAGTTATGGAAGGGAATGTGTAATAAGACGAATACAAATGTTTGAAACAGAAGAAAATGGCAAGTAATAGGCGATCAGGAACACTACAGAGAATCGTCTGGAGAAAGAGAATTTTTAAAAATTGACAAGGAACAACTAAAGGCAAATCTCAGTGTGTTTTAATGTCCTACGTGAAGCCATTTTGTAACCCAGAATCTTTTCACAGAGTAAGAGCAGAGAGGCTCCTTCTCTGATCTAAGGCAGCCTCGCTGCCAGAGAAGGATGGGCAGCACCCCCAAGGCGTTGAGAACCCGGGCGAATCCACGCCAGGAGGCCCGAGGAAACCAGGTGCGGGTTCCACCAGTTGGAGGAGACAAGTCGGGGCACTCGGAGAGACACTGGTCCGCAGAGGCCTTGGTGTCCCGCGGCTTGTCACCGGGGTAGGGGGCTGGGGGGCTGCGTCCTTGGCAGTGAACTCTGCCACACCTTGGCTGCCTCGGGTTCTTCCGCAGGCTCCTCCCATCTGCCCGAGCCTCCGGCCTCGGTTAGTTCCCAGGAGCTCTGGTCTCCTGCGGAATCCGTTTTGCGGTGGACCCGGCGCCCCCGCCAACAGGACTGGAGAGCCGCTCCCAATCGAAGTGGCAGTTGTCAATGGAGAACTCTCCTAGGACAGGGTAGCAAGGAAGAGGTCAAGGTCCATCAGCTTCTAAGCTCAGCACAGGAGGAGGCCGCGGCTCTGGCGCCACCTCCGCGGAATCCCAAGCCTGCTTCACAGGGCCCAGAAAATGCTACTCCATCGGGTGAGCCTCAGACAGCAGGACAGAAGCCTCTGCGCTGATGGAGAGATGAGGCAGAGCCTCAGCACCATGGCCATCCCCAGTATTTAAGGTCTTTCAGGCGGAGGGTGGAGACGAGCCTGAGAGGCTAAAACGCAGTGATAGCAAACTCAGGAGCTCAGTAGGCGAAAACAATACGATAAAAATTTAGATCCTACATAAAACCTACGTGATGGGAAAAGCAGCCGAATAACAAACCGAAATAAACGGAGCTGAAGGGGACCTGAACCTAACAAATCCAGAGTCGGCTCTGCGGGTCAGCATCATTGTAGTCTTTGTACAAATTGCCTCCTGCCCATTTATGTGGTATCGCGCCGAGGTTTGCACGTGGCTGCTGTGCCCGCTCTGACTCTCTTAGTACCACAAGAGTGCCCTGTTACTGGCACCAGTTTCCTATGGAGCCATGGCATTTCTCCTAGCTGGGTCTATGGATGGAGCTGCTGGACCCTCTCCCAAGCTCCTTGCTTCTCTGTGACCGCAGGACTAAATGACTAAAGGCAGCTCAAAGAGGCATTCTTTTGACAACAGCAATGTTCTTCTAAAGCCCTAGTGTCTCCTGCGCTGCTTTGACCTTGTTCCCAGGCCAATAGGTGCAGCGCCTTGGGGCTCAGTGTTTCATGGGGCAACAAGGCTCATTGCCAGGAGACCTAGGGGCCAGGCAGGGATTGCAGCCCTTTGTAGGTTCAGTTTCCCTTCAGCTCTGTTTATTTCGTTTTGTTATTCAGCTACGATTTCCTGTTGCCTTTAATCCTTAACACGTGCTCCTGGAGGAACAATAGTAATTCTAATGAATATATGGGAAAAGATTCTGCTATGCTAAATGTGCTAAGGCCTTTAGTATCTAACTCTGGAAAGAAAGTCGATTCAATAAGTTGTATAATTATAGCATCTATTTGATAAGACTCAAAGCAAATGATGACTTCAAGTTGCATCAGAAATATTACACCCTGTAGTGTATAAGAGAATAGAGTATCTTGGTTTTAAATCAACACATGAGATGATATTTCATAGATTTTTAAGTCCCGATATAAAAGTCTAATCCCTTGGATTGACATTTATATTTGTATTTGCACTTGGTATTGGTCTCCTGGGTTGAATTTTCACCCTGAGATCTTTTCATATAGTCATAGGTGGGCATTCTTATTTCATCTCAAATGGCTCCCTTTATCCCTTCCTTCCTTCCTCCTTTCTTCCTTCCTTCTTTCTTTCTTTTTTTCTTTTCTTTTCTTTTTTTTTTTTTTAGAAACCACACACAACTTTGATAGATCCCAAGCTCCAGAATTCCTACTGTGACTTCTATTGCCAATGCAGTTCCAGACACTGACTTCTTCCTGGACTCAAGGTAGTTTCTTCTTCCTGAATCTTTTCCTCTGCTACATTTCCTTCTGGTACTCTAGAGCTCTGTTCAGTGATGTCCTCCCCCCACCAAGGTTTCACCCAATTCTGACTGCTGGTATGTTCTTCCCTTAAAACTACATGAGTGTTTCTCCTAGAGCAGCAAAGTAATGATGCTTGGGGGCAGTGTGAACCTGGAATCTGGAAAGGAGAGTTCAGATTACACTGGGTATCCAGAGTTCTTGACTGTTATGGTGCTAAGTGGAGCCACAAAGAGATGTTATGAGGTCAAAGATTTGAAATCATAATTGAAGATTCAGCAAGACAACAGATTGGGATGAGTAATAGTGAAGAAAAAAATGCATGTGAATGAGCAAAGAAGAAACAAGTATGTAAGACTGGACACTTAATGCTTTTGAACATACTAATCATTGATAATTAGATAGAATCAATGACATTCACCCAAAATTAATTAGAAAAATGCTGAAAATTACAGAACTCTTTTCCAATTCCCTCAGACAAATATATACTACTAGTTTCTTTAGTAGGAAAGATAAGGCTAGCCTCACTAATGTTAGACACAAGAAAAGTAAAAGAAACACACATTTAAATGGCATATTAGAAAGTGTTAAGAATTTTTATTACAGTGTCCAGGGATGTAGGTCAGTGGTGGAGCACTTGCCTAGCATGCATGAGTCCCTGGTTTTGATTCCTACTTTATAAAAAAGAAGAAGGATTGTCATTATAACCCATGTCATTACAAAGTTGGCAAAAATACATTTCTCAATACTGGTTGTTTGAGTTTGGTAGGATACTTGAATATGCAGCATAGCCATGTATACTATCAATTTTAAATATACTGTTTGACACAGGAATTCTACTTTAAAAATTTATTCCATAGATTAATTCCCAGAAAACAAGAAACTCTATGAACAGCAACAACAGCAAAAATAGTGTTCTTTCATTTTACAAGATAAAAAATATCCACTTAGTTAGAAACAAGGCAACCTTTAGAAATCAAAACAGAATTGATTGTATAGAGGTTCTAGGACATATTAAATGTCCTTAAAAATCCAAGAGGTTGACAGTATTAGGGATTTCTACATCTATGTACATGTTTATAGTAATGAAAACATAGCTTTCCATTGACATGGAATCATGCAGATTTTAAATCCCTAAACAAAAATAATGATGCTACACAATTTTACAGATTTTATGTAGGACCTTTAATCTTTCACTTTCATTTCTTTCTGTGTCTTCCTGGAAATTATTCTAGTGAAATGAAATTTAAGTAATGGCTTTTTAAAATATTTGTAGAATCACAAATACTACAAAAATATTGAGATTTTAGTCTGCAAAATGGATGCAAATGATAACAAAAGTAATTCAATTAAGAAGCTTATTAAATTATGAAATAGATGCAAAAGATACTGAAGATTATTAAAAGACAAACTTTTAAACCATGCAAAAATTAGTTAAGGTTAGTTAAAGATTAGTTAAGTAAAAGTGTCATAGTACAATTAAATGGAGTTCTAGTCAGGACATACCTTCTTTTCTTCCTGGTACATTCCCTAACTCAGACTAAAGCACTTGGCCTCTCCCTGTGCTACTTGACAAAAGCTAAGCCTTCCTCAGGCTGAGGAATTGGAACAGAACCTGTAGCCCTCTGCCCCTTGCAGGGACCCACCCTGAATCTTGGCCCCAGGCACACTTGTAACTTCAGGGATTTGTTCCTGCACTGAAAAGGCTATCAGTACATTAAATTAAAAATCCTTTCACTATGATTTTAAGACAAAATGTTAAGATTATATATCAGATGATATATTAGGTATGTGAGTTAATTGTTTTCTTTTAGTTTTACAAGAAATGAAAACAATTTTGTAGGCCTCTAAAATATTATAAGGCCTTAGGCACTTTGCCTAGTGGGTGGGTGAGTCCTACCTGGTATCCTAGGGATTTGTGTTAGCAACAGCTGGGGCTCTGTCTCTAGAGAGGCCAAATTATAAACCCACTTTAAAGCAGAATTCACTTGGTCCTGCATGGTTAAAATGAAACTTTGTGAAGGAGTCTGTGCTTCTGTGTGTGTTCTTAGACTCCCAAGGATAAAAACTACTCCTCCTTGGATCTTTGTGACAAAAATTTTGACAGTAAAATCCACACTGGCTTCTTTCTCTCAAACATAGAAATTTCTTCATGTATCATATTTCCTCATGTATCATTTTCAATTCAAGATCATGAGACTCTTGATTGTATTTCAGAAAAACAATACCATAGAGAAAATAAATGTGAACATTATCTCCAAGGAGATTCTTGCCCTAAAATTAAAAAAAAAAAAAAAAAAAACAAAAAAAACTGCTGGGGTTGTGACTCAGTGATAGAGCACTCACCTAGCACATGTGAGGCTCTGGGTTAGATCCTCATCAGCACATAAAAATAAATAAATAAAATAAAGGTATTGGGGCTGGGGATGTGGCTCAAGTGGTAACATGCTTGCCTGGCATGCGCGAAGTGCTGGGTTCGATCATCAGCACCACATAAAATAAAATAAAGATGTTGTGTCCACCGGAAACTGAAAAATAAATATTAAAATATTCTCTCTCTCTCTCTCCTCTCTCTCTTTAAACAAATAAAAATAAAAAATTAAATTAAATTAAAAGGGGGCCGGGGATGTGGCTCAAGCGGTAGCGGGCTCGCCTGGCATGCGTGCGGCCCGGGTTCCATCCTCAGCACCACATACATAACAAAGATGTTGTGTCCGCCGATAACTAAAAAATAAATATTAAAATTTTCTCTCTCTCTCTCTCTCTCTCTCTCTCTCTCTCTCCCTCTCTCTTTAAAAAACTAAAAAAATAAATTAAAAATCCTTTCACTATGATTTGAAGACAAGATGTTAATATTATATATCAGATGTCATATTAGGTATGAGAGTTAATTGTTTTCTTTTAGTTTTACAAGAAATGAAAACAATTTTGTACGCCCCTAAAGAATTATAAGGCCTTAGGCACTTTGCCTAGTGGGTGGGTACGTCTAACTACAACTAAAAAATAAATTTTAATTTTTTAAAAAAGCATAATTCCTTTTAATGTAAGATTTTGAAATAGAGTTAGTGATTGTGAAAGTCAGTCAGCTTTGTGTACTACCTCTATGCAATTGACCATTATCAATCCCTAAAATGTCTATAATTCCAGCTACTAAGGAGGTTGAGACAAGAGAATCACAAGTTCCAGTCTAGCCTCAGTAATTTAATGAGGCCACAAGCAACTTAGTGAGAGTCCCTTAAAAGATAAAAACAGCAGAGGATGTAACTCAGTGTTAAAGTGCCCCAGGTTCATACCCAAGTACCAAGAAAAACACACAGTTTAATGTCAGCTTTTTTTCCTTTCTATTATTTTATTTTGCCAGCATTATTTTTTATCATGTGCTGTGCTATGTGTTTCTTTTCATGATTTTCAATACTGAAAGCATAAGTTGTATAAAGACTTCTAGAGAGTTCTAATTTTGTTTTATGCAAATTTAACCAAAAGAAAGTACATTATGACAATGCTAATTATTTGGCTAGGCAGTGTGTGTGTGTGTGTGTGTGTGTGTGTGTGTAAAACAATGAAAACTTTCTCAAAAATGAAAAGATGTCCTTTTGTACAACTACTTTTGTAAAATATAAAATTTCTCAATGTCTGGAAATGTTGGGAAGTGACATATGTGGTCATGTCTTATTGCTTTTTTTTTTTTTTTTTCTTCCCCTTGGTGGTGCTGGTGATTGAATCAAGGGATTCACATATGGTCAACAAGGCCTCTATCCCTCAGCTCCATCTCTATTTTTTTTTTGAGACAGGGACTTCCTTATTTACTGTGGTTGGCCTTGAACTTGTTTCCCTCCTCCCTCAAACTATAAGTCCTTGGGACTACAGTACTGGGCCACTACACCTAGACTCCTGCCTTTATTTATTGTGGAGCCCTATCCTTTCATTGTCCCCAAGTTTCAAAAAAAAAAAAAAAAATCAACAAGGAGTGGGAGAGGAAGAAAAGCTGATTTAGACTTTAAGTCTTTAGAAGTAAAGGTGATCACATGGAATGTTCTCTCTATATCTGAACCACAAAAACACTCCAAATCCTCTTTGACCCTCTTTCCCTGTCATGGAAAATTAACACTCAATTAAGCTGATGAGAAAAAAGACAAACAGGTCTGATCCCACTGTTCAGGAAGACTAGTACCTAAGCCCCTCTAAATCCAAATCCCTTCATCTAAAACCTACTGGATTTCAGGAAACAGGAAAATTTAAAAGTCCATGTCCATGCTAATGAAGGCATTTACATCCCTTGAAGCTCAGCCCAGTATATAGTAATTTATCTTTTTATTTTTTGAGACAGGATATTGCTCTGTTGCTCAAGGTGGCTTCAAGCAGTGCTCCTGTCTGAGCCTCCTGTGTAGCTTGGACTACTGGTACACATCATGGCACCCTGCTGATGATAGCTGGCTAAAGCAACCTGAGCAAACTGATGTTTGCCATGTGACTCCACTGTCATGATGGGCAAAAGGTGCAACTTATTATGCAGTCCAGGGGGAGAAATAAATAATGTCCATGTGCTTCTGCCATTTTCAATGCTTTATTCACTCAAATCATTCAATACAATTTTACTCTATAGATTCTTAATCAAGGAACTGACAATCCTTAATGTTAGTACTTCAATAAACATAAATCAACTCACAGCAAACAACTCTAGATTAATTCTAAGCACTAAAATCACACTTTATCATGACATGCTAATGATAGAAATTCCCTCTGCATGCTAAGTTTAAGTTTCATATCAAAAGTCTCAAGCCTTGGGCTCTAAGTCCAGCAGATGAATGCTTACTTTGACCACGGTGATCAGGTCAGAAATTAAGGCAGGCTTCTCCTGGGGTGGAGCTGATGGCTGGCTGAGGAGGTGGTCATAGGGAAAAGTCCTTTTCTCACTAGAGTGAAGAGGCTGCTGTAGAATTTGAGAGAGGTGAGAACAAGGCAGAGGATCAGGCAGATGAGAAGAGTTGGGATGTAATTCTAGGTCCTCATCAGGGTCTCAGGCTTGTGTGCATCAGTGTCAGCTGGCTGAATGTCTGTTCATTTGCTCCATCATTTATACTAAATTTGGGGGCTTCTGACCACCCTTTCAATTTCACCAGCTGCCACCAGATTTCTCAGTGGCATAATTTGCTCTGGGGTTAAAGCATCTGGTCTGTTTTTCCCCACCCTGATTTTTTTTGCTTCTTGCTTTCATCAGAGTGAGTGCAACATAGGAGAGACTCAACTCTGAGCTTGTCAGGGTAGGGAGAAGTGACTAGTTTGTGTCTGAGGGCCATATTAGAGGGCTCTGTAGGTAGACATGCCTGGTGATACTGCAGGTTTCAAACTGAAGTTTTAAAATGGAGTTGCTTATGCTAAGGCCTAAGGCCATCCTTACACCCACCACTGGACAGAGCCCACCAGGGCAGGATTCTGTAACTGCCTGGACATGTCTGACCTACAGCTGATGTCTTGGATTCCTTGGTTGTCAACTAAGAAGGCCCAAGACTAGAGATTTCATTTGGTCTTCTTTCCTAGGCAATGTAACTGGAGACCATTTAAAGGACACTTATTGATGCTGGTTCTCTCCAGAGTTCAAGAAGGTCACATTCAATTTTGAAGAAACACCATCAAGTGGCCACCCAACTACACACTCTGTTAGCACCCTACTTTCATATCTTCAGAGATGCCCTTGGGTTCATCCCACAGCTCTGACCTGGGTAATTGTCTCCTTCTTGCCCCAGACCCACCTATACAGCTCCCCATCCTGACTCACCCCCTCAAAATCAATAGACAACTAGTGAATAAAGGAATGGGTTTAATTATCATGAAAAATTCAATCAGATTAGAAACTATTAGAATTCTCAGTCCAACTAAAAGAAGAGTTCCTTATCAAATTAATTACACAAAGATTTTCTTTTTCTTATTGAAGAACCTTTAATTCATTCAGGAGAGAAAGAACAAAATAAGAATGATCAGCACAGCCCAAGCTCCTAGGCATACAGGGCACAGTCCCAGTGCATGAGTCTACAAGGACACTATGAGGATCCCCACTGGAGTCCTTCAGGCTCCTTCCAGGGCATTGGCTGATGAGTATTGTACTGCAAGGCATCCTCCAGGCTGG